>NW_019946069.1:3529-35409 GCF_002910315.2 Salvelinus sp. IW2-2015
CGGAGTGCCTACAAAAAAATTAGAAACACCTTCCCAATATTGGAGTGGTACTCCCTTTTTCCCTCAGAACAGCCTCCATTCATCGGCGTCATGGACTCTGCAAGTGTTCCCACAGGGATGCTGGCCCACCTTGACTCCAATGCTTCCCACAATTTTGTCAAATTGGCTGGATGTCCTTCTGGTGTGGACCATTCTTGACAGAACTCAAACCGGTGCGCCTTGGCACCTACTACCATACGCCGTTCAAAGGCCCATAAATATTTTGTCTTGAACATTCACCCTCTGAATGGCACACATACACACACATGTCTCAATTGTCTCAGGGTTTATAAATCCCTTCTTTAACCTGTCTCCTCGTCTTTATCTACACTGATTGAAGTGGATTTAACAAGTGACATCAATAAGGGATCATAGCTTTCACCTTGGATTCAACTGGTCAGTCTATGTCATGGAAAGAGGCAGGTGTTTCCTAATGTTTTGTACACTCCATTGTATAGGATAAAACATAGACACAGAGAGATTAAAATGTATTATAAATTTAAGCAGAACATGACAGTATCTCATTATCTTTACATCATGTGACATCCACTTTCACCCAAACAAAAACTTGGGTTTCTCTCAGTTCTGTTTTCACCCAAACAAAACCTTGGGTTTCTCTCAGTTCTGTTTTCCCCCAAACAAACCTTGGGTTTCTCTCAGTTCTGTTTTCACCCAAACAAACCTTGGGTTTCTCTCAGTTCTGTTTTCCCCCAAACCAAACCTTGGGTTTCTCTGAGTTCTGTTTTTCCCCCAAACAAACCTTGGGTTTCTCTCAGTTTCTGTTTTTCCCCCAAACAAACCTTGGGTTTCTCTGAGTTCTGTTTTCCCCCAAACAAACCTTGGGGTGCTTCTCCAGTGTCTGTTTTCCCCCAAACAAACCTTGGGGTTTCTCTCAGTTCTGTTTTCCCCCAAACATATAACCTTGGGTTTTCTAGTGTTGTTTTCCCCTGAGAAGATCTCTTGGGTTTCTCTCAGTTCTGTTCAATCAGCAGGAGGTGTCGTTTAAAGATCCTCCCGTATTTTTATGCTGTGAGGATTTACCGACAGCTCTGGTTTGTTTTATTCAGGTGGCGGCAAGGATCGACATCTTGTGGTTCGATTGTTGGGCCTCCTTGCATATATACTTGTGGTCCTCTGTTGTAAACCGCAAAAGCCTCATTTGGATTTATGTTGATTAAAAAATCCTGGACACTTTTATTAATAGTACTACCAATAAAAACTAGAAGACACGACTTCAATTTGGCCGTTAGTTGTTATTTTACGTTCAAGTGTAGGTGTCACGGTCAGGAACCTACCGTTCGTGTAAGGCCCTTGGGTTTCACTTTTCTTGACCAGCTTCAGAGGTAGTGGGACACAGCGCCCAGAGGTAGTGGGATACAGCGCCCAGAGGTAGTGGGACACAGCGCACAGAGGTAGTGGGACACAGCATTGCCTTGCCTGCGTGCCACTCTGTTTCAAACTAGCAAAACGACAAGCGTTGACTAAAGTGGAGACCGACTGGCCAGTCCATCAAACAATGTCATTCAACTTCTTTGCAGAAGCTAGAGCAGTTTGAACTAATTCAATCACCCATAGAATTAGAGCCAACATGGTGGCTGACTGGCTATGGGCGGTTGAATGAGTTCAAACTGCTCAGGCGTCTGCAGAGAAGTCAAAGAACATGTTTCAGTGGATACGGATACCCTCTGATAATAAGCCTGTTATCGTTAGCCTACACACAATTCTTACCCCTGCATTCATGATGCCACTGCTTTAGTTGGCTGGGTGTGTGTTTCAGGTCTACGCCCTGAATAAGGTGATGACAGAGCTGGAGCAGCAGCAGTTTGAAGCCTTCTGTAAGCAGATGCTGTCCCAGGGTGAGTGATTGACACACTGACAACCTCCCCACAACCCCCCAGCAACCTTAACCTCCAGCAGCCCTGTGCCAAAGCACAACTACAGGCTCAACCAGTAAAACAAGAGTATTTCTTACAGATCACACACATTGAACTGTGAATAGCTGGTCCTGTTATGTAGCAATCACCATAGGCATGAGAATTATGTGTGTCACTGCTGGTCACCATTGTGTATTCTCACCTGTTGCTTTTCCTGTCCTCGTGCGGTTGAAACGCTCTTGTTTGCTGGTATGTGTAATGTTGTCAGTGCACCGGTCACCATGTTAAACACTGTTTTCGGGCAAGGAGTGTAAGGACCATAACACACAGACAGACTCAAACACTATGTGGATACAGCCATTGGTTATCAACATGCTCCACGTGTGGACATAAGTTGCATTGTGATTGTAACAATGAGGTTAATGGTGTATTCTATATGCAGAGAAGGACTGTGTAATGAAGAGGTGTCCAGTTTCAGTCCCAGAAGGCCATATGAGATGGCCAGGCTTTTGTACCAGGCCAGCTCCAGCACCTGATTTCAACTCTTCTGTTCGAGCTGTCTTTAATCTTTAATTTGTACCACAATCATTTAAATCAGGTGTATTACATGGCTGGAACAAAAACCTGCKKAGGACTCATTATGTCCACCTATTGGTGTAATGTATTTATAACAAGTATGGATGTGATGGATCTGAGTTGCTACTGCTGTGTTACAGACCCAGACAAAGCTAGATGCCACCTCTGTGCCCTTATTGCCTAAAAGACAAGTCCAGACAAAACGTTTCAATGTTAATATGTTGTGGCGAATGTCCACAGTGCAAATGATTATTCTTCAGTCCTTGCCCATCTCTCAATCTATACTGGGTCAAATATAATTG
Source organism: Salvelinus sp. IW2-2015 (assembly GCF_002910315.2). Classification (NCBI taxonomy): domain Eukaryota; kingdom Metazoa; phylum Chordata; class Actinopteri; order Salmoniformes; family Salmonidae; genus Salvelinus; species Salvelinus sp. IW2-2015. The sequence continues at coordinate 6,321 of NW_019946069.1, forward strand.
AATCTACAGACGAAGAACCATATATGTGACAATTTTTCCATTTTAAAATAATCTGTTATTTTTTTATATTATTAATTGTGTGTACCAATTTAGGTGGTTTTTTGGTTGACGAAATAATTCACCATAACCCATATCTTCAACAACAATTAATATATTTCCAAAAATACTTTTTTTATTGTCGTTTTAATTTTTAGAATGTGGAAGAACAGTTTTCTCCAGTGAATGATTTCAGTTTGTGGAAGAACGTATATCTCCAGTGATGATTTAGTTTGTGGAAGAACAGTTATCTCTCCAGTGATGCATTTTCAGTTTGTGGAAGAACAGGTAATATTCTCCAGTGATGATTTCGTTTGTGGAAGGAACAGTATATGTGACATTTTTGCATGACTCTGTAAGATGTCCTTTTTAACACCTGATATGATGTTTTAAGTACTTTCAAGTACAGATGCCCTTCATGTAAATACTTAACTGCAATATGTAGTTAATTAATTTGTATGGAGGTTCATTTAAAGGTGGTATATCAACTTCAGCACTGTGACTTTTCTTAAAAGTTGAGTCATGAAATCTTAGTCTCATTTAAATGAAGCCCTCAATCTGAACCCATACATAGAATAACTACACAAATAGAATACAATTCAATCAAAACAAGCACAACTTGTACATATCAAATATGGATCAATGTGATGTGCCAATATGCATGTCCATTATGCAGGTCCCTACGGTCAATATTACAAAACYTTCAGAAAACCATTCACTTTGCGTTTGGTGAGTGGTGTGAATTTTGTCTTCACACACTTCAATATGTAGCTTGCCACCTCAATGAACCCTCGGTGTGCAATCCCCTCATGCCAAACACACATGTATGCAGGATCTTCTTTTCCAAGTTCCTGGATGCAAAGGTTAAAATTTGACAGCTGCTGCTGGTAGTAGACATTGGAGTGGGTCAGATTAGGGGTGTACATCACCCCTGTAGATCCACAGAAATGACATGGCAGTCAGCATTGGCTTTAGCCCACTCAGTGTCACTTTGAAGCTGTGTGTAGGCCTTTTCGATGGTGCAACTCACTTTCAACTGCAATCTTCCTCTTCTCCTCTTCAGATGTTGCTGCTGACATCTTAGTGAAGAATGCGTTACATTTGCCACAGGTGTCACTCCTTGGTTGGCCGAAATTGAGACTCTGCTGTTTGAAAATGCTGTGGTATTCTTCTCTTCATATTTTCACTTGCCTGAAGACGGCTGTTGGTTAGCTGGAACACAGACATGAAAGTGACCTTGCACACATTCAATCTCTGGCCTGCTTGCTGTACATGGTGTTTGAAGGTTTGTTTCCGTCGTTTGTTCTCCTTTGTATCCTCAGGTTTACGTCTCCGTTTCACCTCATGCTGCAATAAAAATTGACAATGATAAATTCAGAATTGAATATACTGTAGCACATTGCTTGATCAGGACCTCCATCTTTCACACACTCCCAACCTATACACAGAATGAGTTTGTATTGCACCATTGTGTAACACTGCACTTTTAGAGTTAATTAATGTACGTATCATTACTGTCAAAGTTAAACTATGCAAGTGTTCAATATAGCTATTATAATAATAGGCGTTTTGTCTTCTTTCTAACCTGTTCTAAGCCGGAGAGAATCAACGCTTGTTGTTTCTCGTATGGGACAGTGTAGAAACTGTTGAACAGATGCAGCTTGCGCTCATCAGTCAACTTTCCACAATCCTTTCTGCACGTCGTGGAACACGCTCTTCCCTGCAGGATACAGTGTAACGTTACCTATAACTAGCTAGCTACTATTTTAGCTACTACTAAAATCATACAATGTGATTTTCTGGATTTTTGTTTTAGATTCCGTCTCTCACAGTTGAAGTGTACCTATGATAAAAATTACAGACCCCTACATGCTTTGTAAGTAGGAAAACCTGCAAAATCAGCAGTGTATCAAATACTTCTTCTCCCCACTGTATGTGGTTCTTCGTCTGTAGGATTCAATTGTGCTTATTTATGCTTGGCTTTAAACACTTTGTTTTAGAGTATTGTTTGAGTACTACAGTGAGTACAGCACTGTATAAAATAGGCTTACCTCAACTCTGATACAGTTCAGTCCAAATTCTGTATCCCAGCTGTGTCTGTCTACTTCTACACGGCTGTTATTGTGACAGCCTTTATCGTTGTTAGTCAACGTTTGATACACTGTTGTTTTTATTACTGTTTGTAAAGCATTGTTTTAATAAACCTTGTGGTTTGTAAATGTGTACTGGGTCTTTGATTCCAACCAATTTAACTTAATTCAGATGTCTCTAGATCTGAGCTTTATCTACACTGCTAAACATATCAGTCACACCTGAGACCCTTTAATGTGAGAGAGAGTTCACCCAAATTACAAAATGACATTGGTGTCTTTACCCTGTAAGCCAGGGCTGTCACACTCATTCCATGCCTGTGGGTTTTTCTTCTTTTAATTCAGACCTAGACAACGAGGGGAGGGGTGTTCTTCACTAATTAGTGGGCTTCATCAGGAGGAAACCTGCAGACTGCCCTCTGTAGAATGACTGTCGTGTCTTTGACTATGCCAGATTAATTGCTATGACATGCTATTCTATAAAATAATTTCTCCGTAATTAATATTACCTGATTGAACTAATCATGTAAATGTTAATTAACTAGAGAGGGACACCACGAAATAATATTTATAGAGCTGTTATCTTTCGAATAAACTCTTGAAGATTTAGTCATATTTTACTAAATAGCAGTCACATTAATCGTCATTTTATTCAGTCTCATCTGAAAGTTGTAAGTCCTTGATTATCTGCAAGAATCCTGGCTAACAAGTTGAATCAGCAATACAAAATTGGGTTTAATTATTTATTTACTAAATACCTAACTAATCACACAGAATCACACATACACAATTAAATCATAACTTGATCACAAATTACGTCATACAGAAAAACGTCCCTAGCGGGCGGAATAGATATGACAGCTTGTTACACAAAGGGAAGGGGCTGAGTCTTAGTGAAAGAGCGGGAGACTGGAACATAGGCGAGCTGTGCTATCGTAAATACAGTATCTGATGCATTCTAAATTACCGCCCATTTGAAAAGGAAAATGCAATAAATATTTACTCTGAGCTGCGCTTCAGTAGGTTGGTGGTAGATGGACCGTGTCCCCAACCCGAGTCCTCTGTCCTTTGGAGAATGTCTCTGGTAGTCACGGGATACGTTGGAGTAACGTTGTGTGTAGTAGACGGGATACTCGGACAGTCCTTCATAACTTGCGTTTCGCTGTTGCTAACTCAACGGTTAGGAGATATCACTTCTGTAGTGAATACGAGTTCAAAGTTCATACCATTCACAATCAAAGTCCATGCTGATGTTGGCTTAGTTCTGTAGTTATTATCTGAACCATTCTGACACCGGATCGTCATCCTGGTGTACCCGGAACAGAAAGTTATATTCTTGTCAATGGCTTTTATAGTGGAGGGAGAGGGGTGTGTCTGAAAAGTTTATAACCCATGCCTCTTCACAGGGGCGGGCCACTGTGAGCAGAGGAAAACTTATGAAAGTCCAGATCTCAGAGCTAAAATTAAAATTACACTAAAATTACACTCTGTGGAATGACTGCCACAGACTGCCCTCTGTGGAATGACTGCCACAGATTGCCCTCTGTGGAATGACTGCCACAGACTGCCCTCTGTGGAATGACTGCCACAGACTGCCCTCTGTGGAATGACTGNTGGAATGACTGCCACAGATTGCCCTCTGTGGAATGACTGCCACAGACTGCCCTCTGTGGAATGACTGCCACAGACTGCCCTCTGTGGAATGACTGTCACAGACTGCCCTCTGTGGAATGACTGCCACAGACTGCCCTCTGTGGAATGACTGCCACAGACTGCCCTCTGTGGAATGAGTTTGACACGTGCTGCAAGCAGTGTATGTACAAGCAGTGTATGTACAAGCAGTGTATGTACAAGCAGTGTATGAATCAAGCAGTGTATGTACAAGCAGTGTATGAACACGCAGTGTATGTACAAGCAGTGTATGTACAAGCAGTGTATGAACAAGCAGTGTATGTACAAGCAGTGTATGCTACAAGCAGTGTATGATACAAGCAGTGTAATGTACAAGCAGTGTATGTACAAGACAGTGGTATGACAACGCAGTGTATGTACAAAGCAGTGTATGTACAAGCAGTGTATGTACAAGCAGTGTATGAACAAGCAGTGTATGTACAAGCAGTGTATGAACAAGCAGTGTATGTACAAGCAGTCCAGGCTTTAGTTTAGTTTCCTGGCACTGTTTCCACAAGCTAATGTTTTAGCTTGTGTGTGTTTGTGTGTTTGTGTGATGCTCAAAAAATGCTGATATCGGTTCTATGACTTGAATTTGTGCCATAACTGCTAAAAGGTTAGCATGTGGAATCGGTGCCAGGGAAACTAAACCAAAGGATGGACTGCTGTCATACCTTGTCCATAGACTGCTTACAGGTCAAGGAAACCCATGTGTCATTTTAATAAAATATTAATTAGACTTGTCTAAGACCGAAACGGTACTTGCCCCAAGAAGTGAGCATGGCAGGACAATGCTATTGACAACCAGAGATGTGCATGATCACATTAAACACACAACTTGTCTCTCCTCTCCCCTCTCGTCCTCTTTATCTCTCATTCCCACCTGCTATCGTTGTGCGTGATCTCACTCCATACAGACAGCTGTCTCTGGCGTGGGTCAGATCTGTCTTCCTCTGTCTGCCAGTGGAATCAGTTCTCATCTCCTCTCATCCCTCTCTCTGTCACCTCTCCCATCTCCTCTCATCCCTCTCCCATCTCCTCTCATCCCTCTCTCTGTCACCTCTCCCATCTCCTCTCATCCCTCTCCCATCTCCTCTCATCCCTCTGTCACCTCTCCCATCTCCTCTCATCCCTCTCCCATCTCCTCTCATCCCTCTCTCTGTCACCTCTCCCATCTCCTCTCTCTGTCACCTCTCCCATCTCCTCTCATCCCTCTCTCTGTCACCTCTCATCACTCCTATTCCCTTTATGTTTTGACTGATTTACAGAGCTCTATAAATGCCTCTCCTCCCCTCCAGTATGTGACTCCATCATCATGTCACGCACACGTAGAGACAGACACATGCAATACCGCAGAGTTCCACACAGGTGTACCCTGGCAGGAAAGAGTATGCGTGAGCGTGTGCGTTTGTGAGTTCGTGTGAAAGCATTGACCCTGAAAGGAGAGAATGGGAGAGGTAAGATTGCAAAAACATCTAACAACTCCTCTTACAATGGAATTACATTTTATGGCAATTTACTATGATTGCCTTATATGATTTACCTACAATTTGTAAGTCGCTCTGGATAAGAGCGTCTGCTAAATGACTTAAATGTAAATGTACATGGGTTTTCAGTTAAATGTAATACAGAAGAGGGACAACCTTGATTGATTGACAATGGGTTTTCTGTGGTCATTCCGGCTCTCATTGGAATGGTAAAGAACCTGATTAGTGATACCTTAGTGTGGATTTTATACAGTTCTGATCAAAATAATGCCTGTTACAATCCTAATCTGTGAGAAGTTACCACCATCATGCTATTCATTGTTTACAACAATCTATGTATGATCACCCTGCAACGAGCCGTTCCTCACCCTAGAAAACAACCTGGCCGAGGATCACACCACCAAGACAAACTGCCCTAGTGTGTCTGTACAGAGGTAGCAGTTAGTAGATGCTCACTCACCCTCTCATTTAGTAGTATGTGTTTACTAGTCATTGACAACTCATTCATAACTATGTGTTTATAAAGCTAGTCAAAGAACAATTCCCCTGTACACTGTAATTCCCCTGTACACTACAGTGTTGTTGAACACTAAGGGTCAAAGCTTGAAAGGTCTTTCCCAGTTGCATACATTTCCAAAGCAGCTATTTAATAGATACTACTGTATAATATGCTTGATTTCTTTATACACCCACAGCTACTGTATGTAAGGATGGTGCACTGGGTATTGCTGGTCCCCTTCAACTCCTTTATCTCTCTCCTCCTTTTTATACTGCTTTACTCCCACCCTGTATTTATCTCTCTCCTCCTTTTTATACTGCTTTACTCCCACCCTGTATTTATCCTCTCTCCTCCTTTTTATACTGCTTTACTCCCACCCTGTATTTATCTCTCTCCTCCTTTTATACTGCTTTACTCCCACCCTGTATTTATCCCTCTCCTCCTTTTTATACTGCTTTACTCCCACCCTGTATTTATCCTCTCTCCCCCCTCCCTCTCCTAATCTCCCCTCCTCTCCATACCTCCCGCCCCTTCCCTCTTTCATGCCTCTACAATAACAGAGCTCCCAGTGACTCGGACTCCAAACCAGCGGTCCCAGTACTCGGTGTCCTGTCCTCCGTGTTCAAACGAGATGAAGCGTGCATGCCTGTCTGCTTTGTGTGTGTTAGGGTGAATTCCATTTCAATTCCAGTCAATTCAGGAAGTACACTGAAATTCTAATTCTCTTCATTGCTTTACAATTAGGAAAATTTGGCATTTGTTTACTTTCTGAATTTAAGTGGAAATGACCCCAACGTTGGATACATACATAGGATTGTTCAGATTTCATTAAATCGGTGGACCATCATATAGCATAGCTGACCTAAGTTGTAAATATAGAAAGAAAGAGTTGCCTGGTGATGTGTATGTATCTTTCAAATCCTGGAATGTTCTCAAACCATTACTGTCCATGATATCGGTAAGGGTATAGATTCCACATTTGGACCATTGGAAGGGTGCAAAAGTCCGCCCTCCAGATCGCAAGACATTATTGTGAAATAATTAAGTATGGGCATGCCATTTTGATTCCCAGTTAAATTGTTTTTCAATTTTGCGCCAAATAGAAACACCAAAGTGTAGTTGACATTGTTTAAGGCATATATCAGTGAAGACCACCTCTTCCAGGGCAATAGGAGACATATTTCTCTCTCTACTAAGCCAGGGGGCAGAAGGTCTAAACCAATTTAGGATGGGGTGAAATGCTAGTGTTTGGAAAAACTATTTAGAGTTCGGTACGGATAGCCCTCCTACGTCTTTCCTTCTTTGTAAATGTGTTCATTTTATCCGGGATCGCTTACGTTGCCATATATCTTGAAACCGCACTATGGATTTTATCCCAATAGCCAGAAGGGGGAGACGTGGGAAGTATTGAACTACAGAAATTCATCCTTGGCAACATATTCATTTTGACAATAGATATTCTGCCAATATGAGATATTATTCCATCTGCTGGAGTCGGGTTGAATTAATTTGAGCATTCCTTTAAAGTTTCAGGCAATGGTTATATATCTACTCCAAATATTTAAAATGGTACATTTTGGGATGCCATAAGTAGAGATGGAGTCCTCCATCGGGGTCGTGAGAGGCAGCAGGGCTGATTTGGTTTTGGATTTGGATTCATTTAGAACTTGAGATGAAGCTGAATCTATCGATGATCTTCAAGGCTTTTGGGTGCAATTGAGATACGTTGTCTAAATATAGTAAAATATTGTCTGTGTTTAATGAGATGAAGTGATCAGTAGATTTGAGGGAAATTGGTGTTATTTCCTTCGATTGACGAATTGCCTGGGCCAGGGGTTACATGGATAATAAGAATAGCAATGGTGAAATTGGATCGCCTTGTCTGCTGCTTCTAGTGATTTTCTGCAGCTTCTAGTGATTCTGAATGGAGCAGAGCAAATATTGCCTGTTATAACTATAGCTGAGGGATTGGAATATAGTATTTTAATAGTATTAATGAAATTGGAGCCAATTCCCATTTGTTCAAAGTCGGACTAGAGATATGACCATTCTAGTCTATAAAAACTTTTTTTTCCCTTGCTCAGTTACTCACTCGCAGGTGGTGTTGAAGTATTTGGTCACTACTAGCCACTCACCAAAATCGTGGCTAGTCTCCTGACAACTACTCCACCTGCCATCGACTCCCTCCATTCTCTGTCAGCTCCCAGAATTCCATCTGCTCTGGGAGGGAAGTGATGAGTCACTCTCTGCAGCCACCATCTTAACAGTCAGAGACCTCCTCTGAAAGCACGAGAGAGAATGCCTGTCAGAAATGGGCTTCACCTATCCCTACAGACCGGCAGACATTGTAAGTAGGCCATCATTGTAAATAAGAACTTGTTCTTAACTGACTTGCCTAGTTAAATAACGGTTCAATAAAAACAGACAGGCAGATACAGTATGTTGTTATCCATTCCCCAGCTGGGTTCTTCAGTAGATTCCTGGCCATGACTGGAGTAGGTGGGGTGCCTGTACAGGCAGTGCCTACATGACAGTATAACATGTAACAGTATAACATGACAATATAACACACTATTATATACAGTCAGGTCCAAAATAATTGGCACCCTTGATAAATCATACAAATACTGAGCTATATTGTATGCTAAAAGAATGGGTAAATCATGTTATTTTATACTAATACAGTTGCTCAGAGAAAGAGATTTTGTTTAGATAGGGGTCAAAATTATTGGCACCCTTGTTTTCAATACTCCGGCATCCTCCCCTTGCAAAGATAATGACACTGAGACTTTTTCTAAAATGTTTTATGAGATTGGAGAGCACATTGGAAGGGATCTACGACCATTCCTCCATACAGAATCTTTCCAAATTCTTAATATCCTTTGTCTGCACTTATTGACTGCCCTCTTCAATTAACACCACAGGTTTTCAATGGGGTTCAAGTCTGGAGACTGAGACGGCCATTGCAAAATGTTGATTTTGTGGTCAATTAACAATTTCTTAGGGTTATTGTCTTACTGGAAGATCTACTTGTGGCCAAGTTTCAGCCTCCTGGCAGAGTTAACCAGGTTTTTGTCCTGGTACTTGGTAAAGTTCATGATGCCGTTGACCTTAACAAGGGCCCCAGGACCAGTGGAAGCAAAATAGCCCCATAACACCAGAGATCCACCACCATATTTGACAGTGGGTATGAGGTACTTTTTCTGCATATGCATCCTTCTTTCGACACCAAACCCACCACTGGTGTGCGTGGCCGAAGACCTCTATTTTCATGTTGTCTGACCATAGAACCGGTTCCAATACAAGTGGCACCATCATGAACTTTACCAGGACATTTTAGCCAAAATAAATTCACTCTCTTTTTAGCACATTAATGTCAGTTTGAAAAGTTTTCACATAATCTTTAAGCTGTTTGGTGTCCTTCTACAGTGTCCTTCTATAGTGTCCCTATCTTCTTGTCACTCATGTCAAGTCTCTCATCCGTTCCCTGCAGTTCCACTCTGAGTACATCGGGCACGGCAAGTTGGTTATTTAATGATGTCAGCAGTTTAGTTTCCAATGTTACAGTATCGGCTGGAAAACAACACTGATCCTCTCTGTCTGTCGAGGAATCCCGTTGTTTACATCTCCTTTTGGCATTTGGTTGCCCAGAAACATGATCCTCTGTCATGTTTTGGTGTGTAGTATTTGTCAATAAACCCCTGGAGCCTTAGCGTTTGTTTTGCGGGTCGTCCAGCTATGTTGTTATGAGCAGGTCAGTATTAGTATTATTGTATTCTCTCTCTCTCACACACCTTTACAGTCAATTATGCCACTTCTTTGTGGAAGAACAGAGCGACCGGAGCGACCGGTTGCCTGAGCACAGAACGACCGGTTGCCTGGGTAACCATTGCTGGACAACTTTTATGTCGCCATAAGTTTGTGCATAGTCCTTTGAATAGAGGGCTTTGACTAAGGTCCTGGGAGGTCTCACTGGGCAGAAGTTCTCACAGGAAAACACGGTGCAGCCATTCTTCTGCATTTACGGTACACTCACTGCACAACAGATTACTTAACATTGTATTGAGAGGGTATTTAGTAAGGGAACAGATTGTGGGTGTATGGAGTGGGATGTAGGAGTAAAGTTTACTTGGGAACACTGGTGTATCACCTCCACAAGGGTTCCTTGTGGAGGGATAAGAACCGTTTTCATCTGAAGAATCCTTTTTGGAAGACTAGGGTAATTAGTAAGGCAAAGGGTTCTACCTGGAAGCCAAGAAGATTTCCTTGGACGGCAAGAAGGGTTTTGTCACGTGTGCTCCCTCTCCGGCCTCTTGGTCACCAGGCTGCTCGTTAGGGCAAACACCTGTCACCAGCAGTACGTGCATAATGACACTCACCTGGACTCCATCACCTCCTTGATTACCTGCCCTTTATATGTCACTCCCTTTGGTTTCTTCCCCAGTCGTCATTGTTGCTGTTACATGTCAGTGCTGTTTGTGTTTCTTTTGTTCATTCATTAATTAAATGTATTCACACCCTGAATTTGTACGCTGAGAGTCGGGAAGCGTCTGTTATAGGTTCTAGGAAGAACCCTTAAAAGATAAGAGGATTCTCATTAGAACCCTTCATAAAGGGTTCTAGGAAGAACCTTTAGATTGTATTGTCATAGTTTCATTTTAAAGGCTAATAAGGCTGGTGAAACCCTTCATATAGGATTCTAGGTAGAACCCCCTTGCAAAGAGCACCAAAAAGGGGTTCCCCTATGGAGAAAAGCCGAAGCACCTTTTTTTCTAAGAGTACACCACTGGCTAGAGTGCATCTCAATAGTGTAAATGTCCCTCTCATCGTGTTCCTTAATGCAAGTGCAGATGAGAGGAAGCCACTTCAGACTAGAGGTACCCTGAGTATCAGTGACACTAAGTAGAGACTCATGATGCATTGATAACCAAGTGGGATGGTGGTAATTACCAGTTGTGAAGTTGTAAATACGAGTTGGATGCATTTGCGTGCAATCAGTCAGAAATCTTAACCTTTTACTGTACTGTTACGTTCCCCAGTTTCTGTGTTGTAGTTTGTGTATTTGTGAGTGTGTATTTCAGGAAATGGCTTCCTGAAATCCCCAAGCAGCTGATAGGTCAGCCCCATTGATGATTGGCTAATTGGACCTGACCCCGCCCCCTCGTCAGGATACAGCTGTATCCCATTAGACTCCTTCTCCAGCTATAAAAGCCAGTGTTCTGTTGTTCAGGAGAGAGATGATGGCTGTGGGTTATATACTGTGTTGGTTGTTCTCAGAGGGAGAAGATTAGTATGTCCTGTGTTTTCGTTGTTGCACAGAGGTATAATTTGTTGCCAGTATTTTTGTAGCTGGTCCTACTAAGGTATGGCTATGACAAAAGGACTGTTTTTGATTGTGAAATTGTTTGTAATATTCTGTTTCATTTGTTCCCAGGGGGGAAGGGGAAGGCACCTAGGGAGTGCTTAGGCAAGAGGCCCACGGGCATATATATACCCGTAGTATATTCACTGTCTAGGCACATTAGGTAAGACCTGGGTGGACCACCCCCTGTATTTTGGTTAGCGCACCAGGCGGTGCTAAGTTAGATAAGTAGGCAGGTAAGGTAGGAGAGGGGGCTTTGACATTAACTTTCTTTGCTTTGGTTCTGTCCAGCCCCTTTTCCCCATATTACCGTGTGAAGGAAAAAATTCCTAGTAAATGGTAAATTCTCTGCCTTTTGTCGTCCTTACTCGCACCTACAGTCCCATACCTCTTTCACTTCACGGGGAGCTGAGTTGTAGCAGGGTGTTGCGCTCCCTCTTCTTAGAGGCATGTGTAACAGTACACTTCCACCTAACGACAACCAGCCATGATAGAGAACGTCAGGGCAGATCAGCAGCCAGAGAACACCTGAGGCCAAAAGAGTAATACAACCAAACGGACAGTCACAAGTTTATGAACAAACTCAAATCTGCTTTTAGAGGAATAATACATAAAAATAGCAGTGTGCAGAAATCTGACCTCACAGTCTCTATGAATGCTGTATTGCTTTTCCTTTGTCACAGATACAAGCAGAAATGGCTTACTTAACTACTGTAGGCCTACTGAGAAGGGGCACAGTCTCAGATGCAGACAAATCGATCAGTATTCTCTTTGATAGCACACACTGCCTTGTTGAATAACACAACCAAAGAGACTGGCCATTTTACTCACAGGCAGAAAACGAAACAGCAGTCTTCCATCTCTCAGACTCTTCTGTCTGTCTCTCGCTCTGTTCAGCTTCTGACTCTGACACTCGAGCGCCACTGCAGGGTAGCACCCCCCTGCCAGTGTCGATTATATAGAGAGCACATTCACACACTGCTCCTAGTGACTGTTATTCAGAATGAGAGTCAGCAAAAATGCTAGCTGAAGTTAACCTCTAATTCCTCCCAAACCCGGATCCGGGAGCACCCCCCACAGTAAAAAAGCTGACTAGCATAGCGTCACAAGTAAATACTAGCATCTAAATATCATTAAATCACAAGTCCAAGACACCAGATGAAAGATACACATCTTGTGAATCCAGCCATCATTTCTGATTTTTAAAATGTTTTACGGGAGTACAGATGTAATCTATGGTAACCAGTAGAAAGAACGATTTTTTAACTCCACAGTATTTACTCATCAGTAGCTATCATAATTCGCCAAGGAAAGATATAATACGCAAAACCAAGAAAAAATTCCATCAGATGAGATCTGATAAATATTTATTGTATAGCATATGTTTGTTAGATGTGCATTAGGTATAAATCATGTTTTACCATATGCTAGCACTATACCAAACTCACAGCGATAATATAATACGAGAGACGTGTATTTATAATACTCATCATAACAATTTTTAAATACCCCAGCGTGTACGCAATTGAAAGACACACAGATCTTGTGAATCAGACATATTAGTTTTTAAGTTTTTACGCTGAAAACCACAATATACGTTATATTAGCTTCAAATAGCAACATCACAAAGAAAAAATATTGATTCAAGAAAACATAGGAATTAGTATGAGTCAAAATTATTAATATTTCACTAACTCTAATTTTCAATGACAGTCTTAACATCATTCACAAGGATATAGAGTTGTTCGAATTTGCATTTTAGGGACATAATGTGGTTAAATGGAGAATAGTGGCAAACTTAGAGCATCTGTCTGGGCCATCTTGAGAAAATATTCTTGAACTTTCATAAACCTTGACTAAAAAATACAAGGTTGACAAAAAAGGAAAAGATAAATTCAGTTTAATGGAATCGTGGTTAGATTTTTTAAATTACGTATCTAGAATACAAAACAGTGATTATGCGTTACAGCCAGACCAGTGCTGAAAACCTGGGACCAAAATTACAGGAATTAACTTCTATAATTAGCTTTACTTTTTGGGAACGAAGCTTCATAGAAATGCTGGCAGATTCCTTTGTCAAATCGTTTGCAGCGTATAAAGTACCTATTTGGATTAGCAGCTAACAATGCTTGTCGCAAGAATCCAACGTCAAAGGCAATACTAAGGAAATACAGATAATAGATTATCGCTAGAATGAGATAGATGGTTTTAACTTAATTTTTGATTGTCTAACCTATATGGAATTAAATTAAAGACCGGATTATATAGGGTAAAGAGAGCGTTTGAGCATGCATCTCTGATGTTTATTTGCGTTGACGAGGCGATCGAAAAGAGGGACGCTGCATTGTCATGTTTGATATAAGTTGGAGTACGTAACCCTCATTTAGTTCATGTTACTGATCCCAGGGGAAGGGGGTGAGTTTCATTGACCCTAGACCTAGAGCTTTAACTGATCTGAGAAAAGAGCTCGTTTTTGACTAGCAGTTCCTGTATGGATTTTGTGCAAAAGGTTTGGTAGCTCACAGAATATTCAAACGGTTTTAGGAATAGAGATTGTTTTCTATCCAATAGTAATAATAATATGCATATTGTACGAGCAAGAATTGAGTACGAGGCAGTTTAATTTGGGAACGCTAAATGTCGAAGATGAAACAGCACCCCCTGTAGTGTCAAGATTAACTAACGTTGGCAGGCTACTCAGAAACAATCGCCATCTTGGCACCATGGTTATAAGGTATTTTAGCCAGGTAGTAGGTAACAAATTAGTTTGTCCATATCATGTTTTCAACTAACGTTAACCACAGATGATCCATTATATTGACCAGATACTCTACTGTAGTAGTGGCCGCTCTTCTTCGTTGTGTGAATTTCCGGGAGAGTAGAAGCTGTGTTCCATATTGCTGCCTTTCGCAGGTCGGAGTGTGAAATGCACATTTTGGTCACCGGACCCCCACCAAAGAAAGCGTGGGGAATAGAAAAACTTGAATTGCACCACTATCTAACTGTGTACCTACACACTATCCCCCAAAACCCACCACCCCAACCCACTACTTTGGTCCTAAACAATCCTACACCAGGGCGGCGGCCTGGGAGGATGGAACCCCTTCTCTCAAACCTTCCTGTTGATCTTCTGCACTAAAATCTCTCAAACCCAAATATTTATCTGCTGCTGCGACTACCACATCTGTCTGCTGTGAATTCCGTGCAACCAGTGCAGTTGATCAGCATGGCTATAAACGCAAGAAATCCAACTTTACTAATACTCATCCTCTCTGGATCTCGCTCTCTTCAGGCCTCCCAGTCGACTCACTCACCCTTGGGCTATCGTCTACTCTCTTCAGGCCTCCCAGTCGACTCACTCACCCCTGGGCTATCGTCTACTCTCTTCACTGCCTCAGCATAGGAAACTTTCTGCCCCACTGTAACTCTGGCAATCTCTTCCTGTCTCTCTCTCACAGGGCACTTAGGATCCCCAGCTGCATGGACACCCCCACAGTTGATGCACAGTGCTTTCTCTGTCCCAACTGTACGTTTCTCACGTTGTGGGATCTCCCTTCTACACACTGCTGCAACATGTCTGAATCCTAGACACCTAAAGCACCGTAGTGGCTTTGGAACATAGGACCTCACAGAATAGCAAATATACCCAGGCCTTATCAGGTAGAAACTGTCAGAGCTAAAAAAGACAGACTGAGTATTCCCAGTCTCGCCACCCAGTCTACATCTCACCAAACGGCGGGCATCACAAACACTAGGAATATTTTTTTCCCCATTTGATCCCGCTCACTCATCACTACCCCATTGATCACCCCTTTGAGAGGAACCCTGCTCTGGAGAGCAAAGTACAACACCTGTTGAGACGCGTGACTCGTAGCGCCCGCTTCCTTTGGGATAGTGGCTGATCTAACAATTAAAATACATGTCTTCAAAAATGGAAGGCAGTCTGTTTCCACTAGTTACCAGAGCCACAAAGTCAAAATTGGCAAAATCGTAAACGTTTGTGAAAATTGAAATGTACTTTTTGGTTTAATTTAAAGTTAGGCATAAGGTTAACAGTGTGGTTAAGGTTCAGGTTAAAATTACATTTTAAGAAGATCAATTGTAGAAATGGGTGGGGTATATTTTTTAGGCATAAAAAAAAAATATATATATATATATATTACTTTGTGGCTATGGTAACTGGTGACGACCAGGCAGTCGGGAGGAGTCAAGATCAGGTGGGACCATTCTAGCCAATGAGGGCGCAGATACGCGTGTGACCAGGCACAACTGTTTCCACTAGTTATCACGGCCACAAAGTCAATAAAAAATTACATTTGCTTTTAATCTAAGGTTAGTTTTAGGCATAAGGTTAGCAGTGTGGTTAAGGTTAGGTTTACAATAAAATTTTATAGACAAATTGTAGAAATAAATGTGGTTTAAATGTGGTCACTAAAAATGACCAGGCACAACTCTATTATAAAGTGTTTTTTTCAAAGTTGCCAGGATGTCAAGTGTTCTACTTATGTCACTACACTCATAACAAGTCATTTAGCAAATCATTACTAAACTTTTATTCAATCAAATAAGCCACACGTAGCAAATAAGCATTCTGGCTTGTAATGAACATTTACACAAATGACTCAGGCTGTATATACAAATGATTGTATATTACAGCCTGATTAATCAGACTAGCTGTCAAATGGCACCGGTTTAAAACACAGTCTCGTTTATCCTTCGACGGACAGCGTGCTAGAACTTAAATTGACTGAATATATTCCATTTAGTCTGTTCAAATGCATCATTTTATCAATGTAATTTTATCAATGTATTTCATGTGAGCCCCAACTAAGGCACAATGTTTCCTCATTTGGAGTGGGTTAGCGTCCTTCGACATCCTGTTGTGTGTTGCAGGGGATCCGTCCACCATACAGGAAGAGAAGGACAGTGGAGGACTTCAACATGTTCTGCACCTTTGTATTGGCATATGCAGGCTATATCCCATATCCCCAGGAGGTGAGTAAAGAGAACCTGGTCGTAGTTGCTGTGTGTGCGTACACGTGTGGTTCTTTGTTCTGAATAGTGAGGGACACTTAAGGCTGGTTTATACTTGATCTAATGACATGTCCAGACAATTGTCACAGGGACATCATGGAAATTCTATAGTTGTCTAACATCAAACATGTCCTTGTCCCTATGGAAAAGTATCAACACAAACATGTCCTTGTCCCTATGGAAAAGTATCAACACAAACATGTCCTTGTCCCTATGGAAAAAGTATCAACACAAACATGTCCTTGTCCCTATGGAAAAGTATCAACACAAACATGTCCTTGTCCCTATGGAAAAGTATCAACACAAACATGTCCTTGTCCCTATGGAAAAGTATCAACACAAACATGTCCTTGTCCCTATGGAAAAGTATCAACACAAACATGTCCTTGTCCCTATGGAAAAGTATCAACACAAAACTGTCCTTGTCCCTATGGAAAAGTATCAACACAAACATGTCCTTGTCCCTATGGAAAAGTATCAACACAAACATGTCCTTGTCCCTATGGAAAAGTATCAACACAAACATGTCCTTGTCCCTATGGAAAAGTATCAACACAAACATGTCCTTGTCCCTATGGAAAAGTATCAACACAAACATGTCCTTGTCCCTATGGAAAAATATCAACACAAACATGTCCTTGTCCCTATGGAAAAGTATCAACACAAACATGTCCTTGTCCCTATGGAAAAGTATCAACACAAACATGTCCTTGTCCCTATGGAAAAGTATCAACACAAACATGTCCTTGTCCCTATGGAAAAGTATCAACACAAACATGTCCTTGTCCCTATGGAAAAGTATCAACACAAACATGTCCTTGTCCCTATGGAAAAGTATCAACACAAACATGTCCTTGTCCCTATGGAAAAGTATCAACACAAACATGTCCTTGTCCCTATGGAAAAGTATCAACACAAACATGTCCTTGTCCTATGGAAAAGTATCAACACAAACATGTCCTTGTCCCTATGGAAAAGTATCAACACAAACGTGTCCTTGTCCCTATGGAAAAGTATCAACACAAACGTGTCCTTGTCCCTATGGAAAAGTATCAACACAAAACGTGTCCTTGTCCCTATGGAAAAGTATCGACACAAACATGTCCTTGTCCCTATGGAAAAGTATCGAACACAACATGTCCTTGTCCCTATGGAAAAGTATCGACACAAACATGTCCTTGTCCCTATGGAAAAGTATCGACACAAACATGTCCTTGTCCCTATGGAAAAGTATCGACACAAACATGTCCTTGTCCCTATGGAAAAGTATCAACACAAACATGTCCCTTGTCCCTATGGATAAAGTAATCAAACACAAACATGTCCTTGTCCCTATGGAAAAGTATCAACACAAACATGTCCTTGTCCCTATGGAAAAGTATCAACACAAACATGACGTGTGTGTATACACAGTGCATTGGGAAAGTATTCAGACCCCTTCCCTTTGGCAACGATTACAGCCTCAAGTCTTCTTGGGTATGACGCTACAAGCTTGGCACACCTGTATTCAGGGAGTTTCTCTCATTCTTCTCTGCAGATCCTCTCAAGCTCTGTCAGGTTGGATTGGGAGCGTCGCTGCACAGCTATTTTCAGGTCTCTCCAGAGATGTTAGATCAGGTTCAAGTTCTGGCTCTGGATGGGCCACTCAAGGACATTCAGAGACTTGTCCCGAAGCCACTCCTGTTTTGTCTTGGCTGTGTGCTTAGGGTCGTTGTCTTGTTGGAAGGTGAACCATCACCCAGTCTGACTTCCTTTTTTATTATAAAAAAAATACTTTATTTTACTAGGCAAGTCAGACAACACAACACTACGTAAAGAGATACCTAAGACAACAACATAGCAAGGCGGTAACACATGACAACAACATGGTAGCAACACAACATGGTAGCAGCACAAAACATGGTACAAACATTATTGGGCACAGACAACAGCACAAAGGGCAAGAAGGTAGAGACAACAATACATCACGCAAAGCAGCTACAACTGTCCTGAGTGCTTTCATCTCTCTGTACTTTGCCTCGTTCATCTTTCCCTCGATCCTGACTAGTCTCCCAGTCCCTGCCGCTGAAAAACATCCCCACAGCATGATGCTGCCACCACCATGCTTCACTGTAGGGATGGTGCCAGGTTTCCTCCAGACGTGACGCTTGGCATTCAGGCCAGGAGTTCAATCTTGGTTTCATCAGACCAGAGAATCTTGTTACTCATGGCCTTCTGGCAAACTCCAAGCGGGCTGTCATGTGCCTTTTACTGAGGAGTGGCTTTCGTCTGGCCACTCTACCATAAAGACCTGATTGATGGAGTGCTGCAGAGATGGTTGTCCTTCTGGAAGGATCTCCCATCTCCACAAAATAACTCTGTAGCTCTGTCAGAGTGACCATCGGGTTCTTGGTCACCTTCCTGACCAAGGCTCTTCTCTGATTGCTCAGTTTGGCCGGGCTTCCAGCTCTAGGAAGAGTCTTGGTGGATCCAAATTTCTTCCATTTAAGAATTAGACTGTGTTCTTGGGGACCTTCAATGCTGCAGAAATGTTTTGGTACCCTTCCCCAGATCTGTGCCTTGACACAATCCTGTCTCGGAGCTCTAAGGACAATTTTTTCAACCTCATGGCTTGGTTTTTGCTCTGACATGCACTGTCAACTGTGGGACCTTATATAGACCAGTGTGTGCCTTTCCAAATCATGTCCAATCAATTGAATTTACCACAGGTGGACTCCAATCAAGTTGTAGAAACATCTCAAGGATGATCAATGGAAACAGGATGCACCTGAGCACAATTTTGAGTCTCATAGCAAAGGGTCTGAATACTTATGTAAATACCATCTTATAAATAAGGTGTTTCTGTTTTTTCTTTTTAAGTTTGCAAAATTTTCTTAACCTGTTTTCGCTTTGTCATTATGGGATATTGTGTGTAGATTGATGAAGATGTTTTATTTAATCCATTTTAGAATAAGGCTAACGTAACAAAATGTGGAGAAAGTCAAGGGGTCTGAATACTATCCGAAGGCACTGGATATACAGTACCAGTCAACAGTTTGGACACACCTACTCATTCCAGAGGTTTTCTGTATCTTTTCTATTTTCTACGTTGTAGAATAATAATGAGGACATCCACTATGAAATAACACATATGGAATCATGTAGTAACCAAACAAATGTTAAACAAATCAACATTTTATTTATATTCAGATTCTTTAAAGTAGCGACCCTTTGCCTTGATGACAGCTTTGCACACTCTTGACATTCTCTCAACCAGCTTCATGAGGCAGTTATCTGGAATGCATTTCAATTAACAGGTGTGCCTTGTTAAAAGTACATTTGTGGAATTTATTTCCTTCTTAATGCGTTTGAGCCAATCAGTTGTGTTGTGACAAGGTAGGAATGGTATACAGAAGAAAGCCCTATTTAGTAAAAGATCAAGTCCATATTATGGCAAGAATAGCTCAAATAAGCAAAGAGAAACGACAGTCGATCATTACTTTAACCTCTCTTGTGTACGTGAGACGTTAGCGTCCCACCTCTTCAACAGCCAGTGAAACTGCTGGGCGCCAAATTCAAATACGGTAAAATACTCATTATAAAAATTCAGAAAACAAAACATATTTTACATAGGTTTAAAGATTAACTTTTTGTGAATCCAACCACGGTGTCAGATTTAAAAAAATATATAATAATAATAAAATAAACGGCAAAAGCATACCTTACGATTATTTGAGAACATAGCCCACTAGACAAATCATTACAAACAGTAGCCAGCCAAGTAGAAGTGTTACACAAGTCAGAAATAGAGATAAAATTAATCCCTTACCTTTGATGATCTTCATATGATTGCACTCAGCAGACATTCATTTACTCAATAAATGTTCCTTTTGTTCGATAAAGTCTCTTTATATCCAAAAACCTCCGTTTTCTTCGCGCGTTTTCTTCAGTAATCCACAGGCTGAAACGCAGTCAAAACAGGCAGACAAAAAAATTCAAATTGTATCCGTAAAGTTCATAGAAACATGTCAAACGATGTTTATATTCAATCCTCAGGTTGTTTTTAGCCTAAATAATTGATAATATTTCAACCGGACAATGACGTCGTCAATTTAAAAGGTAAAACAAGAAAGGCACTCTCGGTCTCGCGCATGAAAAAGCTCTGACACTTTAGGGTCCACTCATTCAGACTGCTCTTACTTCCTCATTTTTCAGAATACAAGCCTGAAACAATTTCTAAAGACTGTGGACAACTAGTGGAAGGCATAGAAACTGCAATTTGAGTCCTAAGTCAATGGATACTGTAATGGCATTGAATAGAAAACTACAAAACCAATAAAAAAACTACTTCCTGAATGGATTTTTCTCAGGTTTTCGCCTGCCAAATCAGTTCTGTTATACTCACAAACACTTATACTCACAGACACAGTTTTGGAAACTTTTGAGTGTTTTCTATCCAAATCTACCAGTTATATGCATATCATATCTTCTGGGCCCGAGAAGCCGGCAGTTTAATTTGGGCATGCATTTCATCCAAAATTCCGAATGCTGCCCCCTACCCTAGAGAAGTTAAAATATGAAAGGTCAGTCAATCCGAAAAATTTCAAGAACTTTGAAAGTTTCTTCAAGTGCAGTCGCAAAAACCATCAAGCTCTATGATGAAACTGGCTCTCATGAGGACCGCCACAGGAAAGGAAGACCCAGAGTTACCTCTGCTGCAGAGGATAAGTTCATTAGAGTTACCAGCCTCAGAAATTGCAGCCCAAATAAATGCTTCATTGTTTAAGTAACAGACACATCTCAACTGTTCAGAGGAGACTGCATGAATCAGGCCTTCATGGTCAAATTGCTGCAAAGAAACCACTACTAAAGGACACCAATAATAAGAAGAGACTTGCTTGGGCCAAGAAACACGAACAATGGACATTAGACCAGTGGAAATCTGTCCTTTTGGTCTGATGAGTCCAAATTTGAATTGTTGGTTCCAACCTCCGTGTCTTTGTGAGATGCAGACTAGGTGAACGGATGATCTCCGCATGTGTGGTTCCCACCGTGAAGCATGGAGGAGGAGGTGTTGGGGTGCGTTGCTGGTGACACTGATTTTTATTTAGAATTCAAGACGCACTTAACCAGCATGGCTACCACAACATTCTGCAGTGATATGCCATCCCATCTGGTTTGCGCTTAGTGGGACTATCATTTGTTTTTCAACAGGACAATGACCCAACACACCTCCAGGCTGTGTAAGGGCTGTTTGACACAAAAGGTACGTGATGGAGTGCTGCATCAGATGACCTGACCTCCACAATCCACCGACCTCAACCCAATTGAGATGGTTTGGGATGAGTTGGACCGCGGAGGGAAGGAAAGCAGCAACAAGTTCTCAGCATATGTGGGAACTCCTTCAAGACTGTTGGAAAAGCATTCCAGGTGAAGCTGGTTGAGAGAATGCCAAGAGTGTGAAAAGATGTCATCAAGGCAAAGGGTGGCTACTTTGAAGAATCTAAAATAATACATATGTTTTGATTAGTTTAACACTTAGTATTTTTTTTTACCTCATTAATTTTTTTTAATATAACCTTTATTTAACTAGGCAAGTCAGTTAAGAACAAATTCTTATTTACAATGACAGCCTACCCCGGCCAAACCCAAACGACGCTGGGCCAATTGTGCGCTGCCCTATGGGACTCCCAATCACGGCCGGATGTGATGCAGCCTGGATTCGAACCAGGTATTGCAGTGACACCTCTTGCATCTTAGACCACTGCGCCAGTTGGGACCATCATTACATATGTTACTTCATAGTTCTGATGTCTTCACTATTATTCTACAATGTAAAACATATAGAAAAACCATTGAATGAGTATGTGTGTCCAAACTTTTGACTGGTACTGTGTACATACATACACACGTACACAACTTTTTCCACATTTTGTTACGTTACAGCCTTATTCTAAAATGGGTCACTTGTTTTTGTTATGTACACACCATAATAACGTAGCGACAATGGGTTTTTAGAATTTTTAGCGAATTTATTGTTACAGGCCCACCCACTAAGCAGTCAATCAGAATGTGTTTTTCCCCACAAAATGGCTATATTACAGACAGAAATACTCCTCAGCACCCCGCTCCCGCTCAGGTGACCCCGCAAGTGAAGAAGCCGGATGTGGAGGTCCTGGGCTGGTGTGGATACATGTCGTCTGCGGTTGTGAGGCCGGTTTGGACATACTGCCAAATCCTCTATAACGACGCTGGATGCAGCTTATGGTAGAGAAATTAACATTGAGTTATCTGTCAACAGCTCTGGTGGACATTCCTGCAGTCAGCATGCCAATTGCACGGTCCCTCAAAACTTGAGACATCTGTGGCATTGTGTAGTGAGAAAAAATTGCGCATTTTTAAATTGGCCCTTTTATTTTCCCCACCATTACCTTCCAACAGGCTGAATGGAGCATCTGTCACCTACCTAGCCTTCCAACAGGCTGTAATGGAGCTTCTGTCACCACCTAGCCTTCCAACAGGATGAATGGAGCGTCTGTCACCACCTAGCCTTCCAACAGGCTGAATGGAGCTTCTGTCACCTGCCTAGCCTTCCAACAGGCTGTAATGGAGCTACTGTCACCATTCAGCCTGTTAGGAGAGGCTTAGATGGTGACAGATTGGCTCCATTCAGCCTGTTGGAAGGCTAGGAGGGTGACAGAAGCTCCATCAGCCTGTTGGAAGGCTAGGCAGGTGACATAGAGCTCTATTACAAGCCTGTATGGAAGCGCTTAGGTAGGTGAAGAAGCTCATTCAGCCTGTTGGAAGGCTAGGTGGTGACGAAGAGCTCCATTCAGCCTGTTGATAAGGCAGGTGGTGACAGACGCTCCATTCAGCCTGTTGGAAGGCTTAGGGGTGACAGAGCTCCATTCAGCCTGTTGGAAGGCTAGGTGGTGACGAAGCTCCATTCAGCCTGTTAGGGGCTAAGCAGGTATGACAAGAAGCTCCATATTCAGCCTGTTGGAAGGCTAGGTGGTGACAGAAGCTCCATTACACCTGTTGGAAGGCTAGGTGGTGACAGAGAGCCTCCCTTCAGCCTGTTGGACAAGGCTAGGCAGAGTGACAGACAGCTCCATTCAGCCTGTTGGAAGGCTAGCAGGTGACAGACGCTCCATTCACCTGTTTGGAAGGCTTAGGTGGTGACAGAGCTCCATTCAGCCTTTGGAAGGCTAGGTGGTGACAGAGCTCCATTCAGCCTGTTGGAAGGCTAGGGTGACAGACGCTCCATTCAGCCTGTTGAAGGCTAGTGACAGACGTCCATCCGATTCAGCTGTTGAAGCTAGGTGGTGACAGACGCTCCATTCAGCCTGTTGGAAGGCTAGGCAGGTGACAGACGCTCCATTCAGCCTGTTGAAGGCTAGAGGTGACAGAGCTCCATTCAGCCTGTTGGAAGGCTAGTGGTGACAGAAGCTCCATCAGCCTGTTGGAAGGCTAGTGGTGACAGACGCTCCATTCAGCCTGTTGGAAGGCAGCGGTGACAAGACGCTCCATTCAGCCTGTTGGAAGGCTAGGTGGTGACGAAGCTCCATTCAGCCTTTGAAGGCTAGGGGTGACAGACGCTCCATTCAGCCTGTGGAAGGCTAGGCAGGTGACAGATCTCCATTCAGCCTGTTGAAGGCTAGGCAGGTGACAGACGCTCATTCAGCCTGTTGGAAGGCTAGGTGTGACAAGCTCATTTACCCTGTTGGAAGGCTAGGTGGTGACAGACAGCTCCATTCAGCCTGTGTATAGGAAGGCTAGGTGGTGACAGACGCTCCATTCAGCCTGTTGAGAGGCTAGGTGGTGACAGAGAGCCTCCATTCAGCCTGTTGGAAGGCTAGGTAGGTGACAGACGCTCCATTCAGCCTGTTGGAAGGCTAGGTGGTGACAGACGCTCCATTCAGCCTGTTGGAAGGCTAGGTGGTGACAGAAGCTCCATTACAGCCTGTTGGAAGGCTTAGGCAGACAGGGGACGCCCAAGCGTTAAGTCATGGAGGAAAGACCCCATTTCAGCCTTTGGAAGGCTAGGCAGGTGACAGACACTCCATATCTAGCCTGTTGGAAGGCTAGGTAGTGCAGACAAGCTCCATTCAGCCTGTTGGAAGGCTAAGGTGTGACAGACGCTCCATTCAGCCTGTTGGAAGGCTAGGTGGTGACAGACGCTCCATTCAAGCCTGTTGGAAGGCTAGGTGTGAGCGTGGAAGTCCATTCAAGCACTGTTGAAGCTAGGCAGGTGACAGAGCTCCATTCAGCCTGTTGGAAGGCTAGGCAGGTGACAGACGCTCCATTCGCACTGTTGGAAGGCTAGTTGTGACAGAAGCTCCATTCAGTCCTGGAAGGCTAGTGGTGACAGACGCTCCATTCAGCCTGTTGGAAAGGCTAGGTATGGTGAACGCATCCTCAGCCTTTTGGAAGGCTAGGTGGTGACAGAAGCTCCATTCAGCCTGTTGGAAGGCTAGGCAGGTGGACAGAGCTCCATATCAGCCTGTTGGAAAAGGACTAGTGTGGGTGAGCAGACGCTCCATTCAGCCTGTTGGAAGGCTAGGTGGTGACAGAAGCTCCATATCAGCCTTTGGAAGGCTAGGTGGTGAGAGAAAGCTCCATATCACGCCTGTTAGGAAGGCTAGGGGGTGACAGACGAGCCTCCATTACCGCCTGTTGGAAGGCTTAGGCAGGGACAAGACGCTCCATTCAGCCTGTTGGAAGGCTAGGTGGTGACAGAAGCTCTTCATTAAGCGCTTGTGGAAGGCTAGGTAGAGTGACAGACGCTCCATTCAGCCTGTTGGAAGGCTAGCTTGGTACAAGAACGCTCCATTCAGCCTGTTGGAAAGTGCTGCGATGGTGACAGATAGCTCATTTAGCCTGTAGTGAAGGCTAGGTGGTGACAGACGCTCCATTCAGCCTGTTGGAAGGCTAGGGTGGACAGACGCTCCATTCAGCCTGTTGGAAGGCTAGTGGTGACAGAAGCTCCATTCAGCCGCTTGAAGCGTAGGTGGTGACAGACGCTCCATTTCAGCCTCTGTTGGAAGGGGCTAGGGTGGTGACAGACGCTCCATTCCGCCTGTTGGAAGGCTAGTGGGTGGACAGACGCTCCATTATAGCTTGTTTGAAGGCTAGGCAGGTGCAGAAGCCTCAATTCGCCTGTTGAAGGATAGGCAGGTGTACAGAACGCTCCATTCGCCTGTTGGGAAGGCTAGGTGGTGACAGAAGCTCCATTCAGCCGTTGGAAGGCTAGTGGTGACAGACGCTCCATTCAGCCCTGTTGGAAGGCTAGGTGGTTGACAGACGCTCACATTCAGCCTGTGGAAGCTCCTAGGCATAGCGTGACAGAGTAGGCTGCAGAGTCCTGTGAGAAGAGCATAGGTATAGGTGACAAAGCTCCATTCAGCCTGTTGGAAGTAGCAGGTGGACAGACGCTCCATTCAGCCTGTTGGAAGCTGGACAAACTCATAGCGAGGTAGAAGCAGGTAAGAGCTCATTCAGCCTGTTGGAAGGCTAGGTGGTGACAGAAGCGCCATTCAGCCTGTGGAAGGCTAGGTGGTGACAGAAGCTCCATCAGCCTGTTGGAAGGCTAGGTTGACAGAAGCTCCATTCAGCCTGTTGGAAGGCTAGGGGTGACAGAGCTCCATTCAGCCTGTTGGAAGGTATGGCAGGGTGACAGACGCTCCATTCAGCCTGTTGGAAGGCTAGCGGTGGGTGTACGAGAAGTCCCATTCAAGCCTGTTGGGAAGGCTAGGTGGTGACAGAAGCTCCATTCAGCCTGTTGGAACTAGGTGAGTGACAGACGTCCCTTCAGCTGTTGGAAGGCTAGGCAGGTGACAGACGCCTCCATTCAGCCTGTTGGAAGGTAGCAGGTGACAGACGCTCCATTCAGCCTGTGGAAGGCTAGAGTGGTGACAGACGCTCCATTCAGCCTGTTGGAAGGCTACGGTGGTGACAGAAGCGCTCCATTCAGCCTGTTGGAAGGCTAGTCGTGACAGACGCTCCATTCAGCCTGTTGGAAGGCTAGGGTGGTGACAGAAGCTTCCAATTCAGCCTGTTGGAAGGTACTGGTGACAGACGCTCCATCAGCCTGTTGGAAGGCTAGTGTGGACAGACGCTCCATTCAGCCTGTTGGAAGGCTAGGCAGGTGACAGAAGCTCCATCAGCCTGTTGGAAGCTAGGCAGGTGACAGAGCTCCATTCAGCCTGTTGGAAGGCTAGGCAGGTGACAGAGACTCCATTCAGCCTGTTGGAAGGCTAGGCAGTGACAGAAGCTCCATTTCAGCCTGTTGGAAGGCTAGGCGGTGACAGTAGCTCATTCAGCCTGTTGGAAGGCTAGGTGGTGACAGAAGCTCCATTCAGCCTGTTGGAAGGCTAGGTGGTGACAGACGCTCCATTCAGCCTGTTGGAGAGGCTAGGTGACAGACGCTCCATTCAGCCTGTTGGAAGGCTAGGTGGTGACAGACGCTCCATTCAGCCTGTTGGAAGGCTAGGTGGTGACAGAAGCTCCATTCAGCCTGTTGAAGGCTAGGCAGGTACAGACGCTCCATTCAGCCTGTTGGAAGGCTAGGTGAGTGACAGACGCTCCATTCAGCCTCTTGGAAGGCTAGTGGTAACAGACGCTCCATTACAGCCCTGTTGGAAGGCTATGGTGACAGACGCTCCATTCTAGCCTGTTTGCCAAGGCTAAGGCAGGTGACAGACGCTCCATTCAACCTGTTGGAAGGCTAGGATGGTGACAGACAGCTCCCATTAGCAGCCTGTTTGAAGGCTAGGCAGGTGACAGAAGCTCCATTCAGCCTGTTGGAAGGCTAGGCAGGTGACAGACGCTCCATTCAGCCTGTTGGAAGGCTATGGGAGTGTGACAGAGAGCTCCAATTCAGCCTGTATGGAAGGCTAGAGGTGACAGAGCTCCATTCAGCCGTTGGAAGGCTAGGCAGGTGAACAGACGCTCCATTCAGCCTGATGGAAGGCTAGTGCAAGGTGACAGAACGCTCCATTCAGCCTGTTGGAAAGGCTAGTGGTGACAGACGCTCCATTCAGCCTGTTGGAAGGCTAGGTGGTGACAAGGCTTCATATCGAGCTGTGGAAGCTAAGGTGTGGACAGACGCTCCAATTACAGCCTGTTGGAAGGCTTAGGTGGTGACAGAAGCTCCATTCAGCCTGTTGGAAGGCTAGGTGGAGCGAACAGGACGCTCCATTCAGCCTGTTGGAAGGCTAGGCAGGTGACAGACGCTCCATTCAGCCTGTTGTGCAAACAGGTAGCAGCCTTCCTTTGACAGAAACGCTCCATTCAGCCTGTTGGAATTGCTAGGCAGTGAACAGAACTGCCATTCAGCCTGTTGGAAGGCGTAGGCTAGTGACAGAAGCTCCATTACAGCCTGTTGGAAGGCTAGGCATGGTAGAGACGCTCCATTCAGCCTGTTGGAAGGCTAGGTGGTGACAGAAGCCTCCATTCAGCCTGTTGGAAGGCTAGTGGTGACAGCTCCATTAGCCTGTGACAACAGTGACAGAACTCCCTTACAGCTGGTGGTGCAAGGGTGGAGTGACAGACGCTCCATTCAGCCTGTTGGAAGGCTAGCAGGTGACAGACGCTCCATTCAGCCTGTTTGAAGGCTAGGTGGTGACAGAGCTCCATTACAGCCTGTTGGAAGGCTCAGGGTGACAGACGCTCCATTAGCCTGTTGGAAGGCTAGTTGGTGACAGACGCTCCATTCAGCCTGTTGGAAGGGCTAGGGTGGTGACAGAAGCTCCATTCAGCCTGTGGAAGGCTAGGTGGTGACAGACGCTCCATTCGCCTGTTGGAAGGCTAGGTCGGTGGACAGACGCTCCATTCAGCTGTTGGAAGGCTAGAGGGTGACAGAAGCTCCATTATCAGCCTGTTGGAAGGCTAGGCAGGTGACAGAGCTCCATTCAGCCTGTTGAAGGCTAGGCAGGTGACAGAGCCTCCATTCAGCCTGTTGGAAGGACTAGGACAAGAGTGACAGAAACAGAGCTCCATTCAGCCTGTGTGGATAGGCTAGGGCAGTGACATAAGCTCATTACAGCCTGTTGGAAGGCTTGGGTAGAGAGAAAGCTCCATTCAGCCTGTTGGAAGGCATGGGCAGTAGACAGAGACCTCCATTCAATGCCTGTTGGAAGGCTGGTGAGTGACAGAAGCTCCATTCAGCCTGTTGGAGCTAGTAGCAAGACACACAAGACCGGCCCAGTTTCAGCCTGTTGAAGGCTAGGTGGTGACAGAAGCTCCATTCAGCCTGTTGAAAGCTTCAGGTGATGCGAGAAGCTCCATTCAGCCTGTTGGAAGGCTAGGTGGTGACAGAAAGCTCCATTCAGCCTGTTGGAAGGCTAGGTCTAGCGGTGACAGACGCTCATTCAGCCCTTGGAAGCTAGGTGGTGACAGTAGCTCCATTACAGCCTGTTGGAAGGCTAGGTGGTGACAGAAGCTCCATTACAGCCTGTTGGAAGGCTCAGGCAGGTGACAGAAAGCTCCATTTCAGCCTGTTGGAAGGTAGGTGGTGACAGACTGCTCCGAATTCTACTCCATGTTGGAAGGCTAGGAGTGGTGACAGAAGCCTCCATTCAGCCTGTTGGAAGGCTTGCAAAGTGGACGACAGACGTCTCCATGTCAGCCTGTTGGCCAAAGGCTAGGCAGTGACAAGACGCTCATTAGTCCTGTTGGAAGGCTAGCATGGTGACAGAGCTCCATACAGAACCCTAGGTAGTGACGAACGCTCTTCAGGCCAGGAGGAGTGACAGACGTCTCCATTACAGCCTGTTGGAAGGCGTACGGCAGGTGGCAGATGCTCCATTCAAGCCTGTTGGAAGGCTAGGCAGGTGACACGACGCACTCCATCATCAGCCTGTTGAAGCGTCTATTGTGGTGACATTGTCGCTCCACTTTACAGCCTGTTTGGTAAGGACATAAGGGGTCC
>NW_019946070.1:0-1833 GCF_002910315.2 Salvelinus sp. IW2-2015
ACACGCACGCATGCACACACACTGTCCTCATCTGCGATGGGCGTGAGAGGGACATGGTTTTACTACGATCTAACAGCTGCATGTCTGTGTGTGGTGTTGTGTGTGTGTGTGTGTGTGTGTGTGTGTGTGTGTGTGGTGTGTGTGTGTGTGTGTGTGTGTGTGTAGTGTGTGTGTGTGTGTGTGTGTGTGTGTGTGTGTGTGTGTGTGTGTGTGGTCTGTGTGTTGGTGTGTGTGTGTGTGTGTGTTGTGTGTTGTCTTGTGGTCTGTGTGTGTGTGTGTGTGTGTGTGTGTGTCAGAATTGTTTTTATTATGTGACGTCCAGTCATATTCAGGTCCTGATTGGTCAACAAGCTTATTTGATGTGTCAAATACTGTTATTTAATGTGTTAAATAGTGTTACTTGACATGTATCTTTTAAAGAGCCAAACAACGTTCCAGACATTTATGCCTGGTTCTAACATGCGTCCTTTGTCCTGATCTTGTCCACATTCTGATTGTGCCCACWGTTTTAAACTGGTGTAGACAATCAAAAGACACATTGTGGTCCGATTGTGATCAGATCACACATCCCACCTCTRGAGGTAGTCAGATGCATTGTGTCTGGATATCTTACAAGTGTAGACAGATATGGCCAGAGAAACCATTTAAATCCAAATTATTCCATCCTCTAAAGTCATTGACAGGTGGCACCATTGAGTGATTACATCAATATGTGTCTTACATTAAATCAACAAACATTATTTTGAAAGAATAGCTCTGAAATGATTTGAGACCAGGATATCTGGTCACAATGCAGACACAGTGGACGGATAATAGACATATTTTAATACCATGTCTAACACTTCTGGAAATGTGGGCTCKATCAGAATGTAGACCAGATGAGGACAAAGGACCCATGTTAGCACCAGGTATAAACGGGGCTAGAGAGTCTGACTAATAGCATGAGTGATTGTGCGCTAAGGCCTGTACTGATAACCATAATCCCTACTGCTGTAACTTTGTGTTAAACTATCAGACCCTCTACAGCAATCATATCCCCCATGGCGAGGTCATGTTTCAATGCCCCTAGCTAGTGTCCCACAGTCATCACACACTGCTGGAGAGAGACAAGCACAGATCTAGCATCAGCTTACCAAACCTAAATCAACCATTCAGAGAAGAAATGCAAAACAGACCTTTTTCAGATCAGAATGTAAGGACGCTGAACCCAGCTGAAACTCTGTCAGGGTTTCATACATCCTGAGGATTTTTTTTTTACATACATTTTTTATTTAACCTTTATTTAACTTGCTGCTAAACATTTATCCGTGGAAAGCTATTTAAAAAATGGAATTGGATTTGTGATTGGTCCATTGACCTGTCCCTCGTCCGATATGAACATTAGGATTTGCGATGCGGCTGGTTTTCTCTCCATCTCTCAGGAAACCAGAGGATTAGTCCCGCTCTGTGATTTAAGGAAGAGATTTAGCTTTGAGTCCAAACCTGCGTTGTTGGTGGACACAGCTTTCCTCCTGTGGGAAATAACAAGCTCGGAGGACTTCAAAAAGTAGTTATCTGTACATGACCTGCCATGGGGTTATGGTCAGAAATAGGCAACATATTTGGGGTTCACATTCGTTTCATTGATTGAGACTTGAGTCAAAAAAATTCAATTTTTCTTTAATCTCATGTCAAATGGGTAAAACATGTAAGAATGTAGAGCTGAACAGTCCCATATGCAGCAGGGTTTCATTTCTCTCTTTATAGAAAGTGTTTTTGATTTATGAGCCCACAACGTCTTTTTCCTGCATGAAATAAATCACTGAGCTGGGTTCCAGAGAGAGAGAGAGAGAG
>NW_019946070.1:8638-9975 GCF_002910315.2 Salvelinus sp. IW2-2015
CCTCTCCAGGTTTTTATAAGTGGAACTATGAAAGTGGGTGAAAAAGAGAACGGCTCAGCTGTTTCGCGGCTTTCCTGTTTATCTTTTTCATGTTTAGTGAGGGAAGTAGGCATTCATCAAAGCTTTATTCAAATAAACTAGCCATAGTTTTATCACTGTTCATAATTCATCATGTTCTGTTATATTGGCAGTGGCAAAGGTGATAAAAGTAACAGAGTGCTAAGTATTTCATGGTCGACTTTTGCAGGTAATTCCCTGGTAGACTGTAATTGATTGCAGATATAGCTTCACAACAAGTAAATATAAAATCTGACAATTAATCTTGATGGTTGTACAGTCGTCTCAAATAAATACTGTGAAGGACCTCGGCYTTACTCTGGACCCTGATCTCTCTTTTGACGAACATATCAAGAATATTTCAAGGATAGCTTTTCTCCATCTTCGGAAATGTTTGGTCCAAAAATGATGCAGAAAAGCTAAACCAGCMTTGTCACTTCTAGATTAGACTATTGCAACGCTCTACTCTCTGGCTACCRGGATAAAGCACTAAATGAACTTCTGTTAGTGCTAAACATGGCTGCTAGAATCCTGACTAGAACCAAAACATTTGATCATATTACTCCAGTGCTAGCCTCTCTACACTGGCTTCCTGTTAAGGCAAGGGCTGATTTCAAGGTTTTACTGCTACCCTACAAAGCATTACATGGGCTTGCTCCTACCTATCTCTCTGATTTGGTCCTGTCATACATAACTACATGTATGCTACGGTCACAAGACGCAGGCCTCCTTATTGTCCCTAGAATTTCTAAGCAAACAGCTGGAGGCAGGGCGTTCTCCTATAGAGCTCAATTTTTATGGAAAGGTCTGCCTATCCATGTGAGAGACGCAGACTCGGTCTCAACTTTTAAGTATTTACTGAAGACTCATCTCTTCAGTAGGTCCTATGATTGAGTGTAGTCTGCCCAGGGGTGCAAAGGTGAACGSCAAGGCTCTGGACCAACGAACTGCCCTTGCTGTCTCTGCCTGGCTGGCTCCCCTCTCTCCACTGGTGTTTTCTGTCTCTGACCCTATTACGGGGGCTGAGTCACTGGCTTACTAGTGCTCTTCCATGCCGTCCCTAGGAGGGGTGCGTCACTTGAATAGGTTGAGTCACAGACGTGATCTTCCTGTCCGGTTTTGCGCCCCCTCTGGCTCGTGCGGTGAAGGAGATCTTCGTGGGCTATACTCAGCCTTGTCTCAGGGTAGTATGTTGATGGTCTGTTGATATCCCTCTAGTGGTGTGGGGGCTGTGGTTTGGCAAAGTGGGTGGGGTTATATCCTGCCTGGTTGGCCCTGTC
>NW_019946070.1:13205-20471 GCF_002910315.2 Salvelinus sp. IW2-2015
CGGGGGTATCGTCGGACGGCCACAGTGTCTCCCGACCCCGACCCACCCCCTGTCTCAGTTGTCTCCAGTATCTATCTGCAATAGGTCTATGTGCCGGGGGCTAGAGTCGTTGTATATCTGCGTTAATTCTCCTGTTCTTAATCTGGCGTGTCCGTGTGGAATTAAGTCAAATCAAATCAAAATATAAATTTAAAATGTTATTGGTCACATACACGTCGTTTACAGCATTTATTGTTAGAGTTAGCGATACATGCTTGTGCTTCGGATGAAAAACGTGTTGCCAAAGTAAACTGCCTGTTACTCAGGCCCAGAAGCTAGATATGCACTATAATTGTGAGATGGATTAAAACACTCTAAGTATTAACACGTTCAAATTAGTCTGGAGTATTAAACACAGAACTGATATGGCAGGCGAAACCCCAGACCAAACCTCTCCCCCAAAAAATTGCAACCTACACTGTTTCAATGGCTGTCACTTTTATTATAAGTGTCACGTTCTACCTTTGATTTCCTTTGTTTTTGTCTTTATAGTCATGGTCAGCCGTCGACTTGCCGGGTGGCAGTCCTATTTTGTATTGCTTGTTTTCCTTTCCTCTTTGGTTCTGACCTGATTATGGCTTTCAATCAGAGGCAAGGTGTTTTTGTGTGTCTCTGATTCTGGGGAACCATATTACGGCAGCCTCGTTTTTGTCCATGGGTTGTGGGTGGTGCTTCTAGCAGTCTTCGTGTGTCGCACCAGACAGAACGCGCTACCTGTTTCGTTTTTCACATTTGTTGCTTTGTATTCTTGATGTGATTCATTTATTAAACTTCTCACGAGTCACCAACCACTGATCGGTAGCACCCCCCACCCCCCCCCCCCCCCCACTGAGTAGCATAGCTAGCCATAGCGTCACAAGTAAACTTGTAGGCATCTACAATATCATTAAATCACAAGTCCCCAAGACACCAGATGAAGATACAGTCTTGTGAATAAAGCCACCATTTCAATTTTAAATGTTTTACAGGGGAAGACACAAATATGTAAATCTAGTAGCCTAACCACGTTAGCAAAGGACACGATTTTTTACCCCATAGTTTTTTCCTGCGTCAGTAGCTCACTAATTCGAGCTAAATAAAAATACTATAGAGCCACTAACCAAGAAACAACTCATAAATCACAGGCTGAAACATATTTATGGTATAGCATAGTTTTTTTTTGCGAAAAAAGTGCATTTTCAGGTAATTCAACAGCTTCACATTGCAGCTGCAATCTAAATAGTGCTACCCAGCCAGAACCCAATTACGAGACAACGTCAAATAACGAATGACTCATCTGAAAACATTTCAGAAAATACACAGCGACAGATATTGAAGCCCAACATCTGGTGAATCCAAACAATTATTTCAGATTTATTAAATGTTTTATTAACGAAAACAAAATGTAGCGCTAAATTAGGCATAGCCCTATACCAGGCAGATTCGGTAAGGCCCCACGGCCAGTTCACATGCACAACAGATTATGATATAACATCGTAAATGGTCTTTACTATGGACTGATCTTCATCAGAATGCTTGATCAAAGTCCTTTGTCAGAATGAGTCGTTGGTTCCGTTCCAGAATGTTCCTTTCCCACTCCATTTAGCCACAGGTACTGGGCGGTGGCACGATCTCTCAAACGTAAAAAACATCAGACAACGGAACACCACAAAACTTCCCGAAAAAATTCAAATAATCTGATATTAAACTATATTGAAAAACAAACATTACATGATCTGGTCACATGTATCAAACAACGTCGACGACGAGATAGTTTCATCATAAAGGCCGCAGCAACAGAAATCTCTCTTTGTTGGGCACTGAAACGTGGACTCATGGCTTCAGCAAAGAGAGAACTGGGGGGACTGTCTTCTTCAGCACCTTTATAGCCTCTGACTGCATTCCCCATTAGTAAACAATGCTTTCAATACATTTTTTATTTTGTCTGAAATGTTGTTTATTTTGTCAGATTTTAGAACATTTTGTCTGTGAACGAGAGTCATGTGTGGGGTCSTGGAGGGGTCGTGGAGGGGAGATGCTGCACATGCACAAGAAAGTTCTAGTTTGTCTGAGTTCAATCAGTAGCACACAGAATCTACATTTCTCATTGTGTGTGTGTGTATGTGTGTATGTATGTATGTGTGTGTGTGCGTGCGTGCGTGCGTGCGTGCGTGCGTGTGTGCGTGCGTGCGCATGTGAATAGAATAGAATAGATATGAGATGAGTAAAGCAAGATGAGACTTTATTGAAGTGGCTAGTGTTTCATTTCCTTAAAGTGGCCAGTGATTCCTAATCTATGTCTATAGGCAGCAGCCTCTGATGTGCTGGAGATGGCTGTTTAYCAGTCTGATGACCTTAAAATAGAAGCTGTTTTTCAGTCTCTCGTTCCCAGCTTTGATGCACCTGTACTGACCTCGKCTTCTGGATGATAGTGGGGTGAACAGGCAGTGGCTCGGGTGGTTGATGTCCTTGATGAACTTTTTGGCCCTCCATGGCATTGGATACTGTAGGTGTCCAGGAGGGCAGACATTTTGCCCCTGGTATTGCGTTGGGCAGATCGCACCACTCTGGAGAGCTTTTGGTGGTGCGGGCGGTACAGTTGCCATAACAGATGGTGGCGCAGGATGCTCTCAATTGTGATCTGTTAAAGTTTGTGAGGGTTTTACGTGTTAGAAATGGCTAAAAGCTCAAAGTTCCTTGTTCTACACATTACTGACAAACTGAAATGGTCCACCACACAGACAGTGTGGTGAAGAAGGCTCAACAGTGCCTCTTCAACCTCAGCCTCCTGAAGCTACTCTGAACATATCCCAGTCCGTATGATCAAAACAATCTTAAAGCGTGCATTCCAATTGGTCAGACCAGCGTTGAATATTCCTCACAATGGCGTGCTTCCTGTTAGAGTTCTTGCCTATAGGAGGGAGGAGCAAGATGGAATCGTGGTCTGATTTGCCGAATGGAGGCCGGGGAGGCCTTATATTGCATTCAAGAATGTAGTATAACAATGGTTTAGAGTTTTAGCAGCGCGTGTATAAAATCAGTTTGAATTTCAGGTGCCTTTTTCGCAAATTTGCTTTGTTATGGTCAGTCTAATTTTCTCTCTCTCCCTCTCTCCCCTTCTCCGTTTCCCTCCCGGAGGACCTGAGCCCCTAGAATCATGCCTCAGGAATACCTAACTGATGACTCCTGGCTTTCCCCAGTCCACCTGGTCATGCTGCTGCTCCAGTTTCAACTGTTCTGCCTGCGGCTAGGGAACCCTGACCTGTTCGCCGGACGTGCTACCTTATCCCGGACCTGCTGTTTTRGACTCTCTCTCTCTCTACCGCACCTGCTGTCTCGACCTCTGAATGCTCYGCTATGAAAAGCCAAAACCTAAGYTACTGACCTGTTGCACCCTCTACAACCACTGTGATTATTATGACCCTGCTGGTCATCTATGAAAGTTTGAACATCTTGAAGAACAAACTGGCCTTAACTGGTCATGTACTCTTATAATCTCCACCCGGCACAGCCAGAAGAGGACTGGCCACCCCTCAGAGCCTGATTCATCTCTAGGTTTCTTCCTAGGTTCCAGCCCTTTCTAGGGAGTTTTTCCTAGCCACCGTGCTTCTACATCTGCCTTGCTTGCTGTTTGGGGTTTTAGGCTGGGTTTCTGTACAGCACTTTGTGACAACTGCTGATGTAAAAAGGGCTTTATAAATACATTTGAGTTGATTGATTTGATTGAAAACAATCATTATCTGTGATTCAAAGGACAGTGTCTTCTGTCTATAGTTGAGTGTGATTTGGCATAGTCAGTATTCAATGAAAATGTCCACATTGAAGTGGTCAGACAGATGTGCCAGTAATATATAATATATATATATWTATAATATACTGTATACACTTGACAGTACTCTACGTGATCCATAGAAGACAAACATACGTATGTGTCTCAGGTTATTATATACAGTAATTAATACACACAGTCCGGTGGAAACAAAGTGTTCTGGAGCTATTTCAGCCTCCGTCCTGTGGGGTAGAGTTAATATGATCAACATGTTATGGGAAAGACCTTGATTTACCTCCAAATACCTCCCTTTAAGTACGGCAGAGGACGGAGCCATTACAAACATTCAAAGTTTCATTAATATAGGATGTGGCTGGGAGTTTAGCTGCAGCATGGGCCAGGGATTTCTGAAACACACATTTACACACATACGCACAAACACACACACACACACAAACGCATGTACGTCACAAACGCGAGCACGCACGCACGCACGCACGCACGCACGCACGCACACACACACACACACACACACACACACAGGCAGAATGTACAGACTCATGTTTAGCACTGTCACCTAATAACCCTTTAGCCCATGCCAAACCAGGCTGGTGTGTGTGTGCATGTGCGTGTGTGCATGTGCGTGTGTTTCACCAAAACATGGAGAACTGCAGATCCATAGCCTTGCAGGTGTCAGGTGTAATCAGTGTGTGTGACAGGGGACACCCTCTCCAGCTGGGTACTGTTTCTGCTCTGCGTTGGCACCTCCTGGCATTGGGCAAACACACACACACACACTGCTGCTTTACCTCCTGGCACAGAGCACACCTGTCACCGTCTGTGAGTGGAGACAGGACACCTGAACAGGAGGAACGAGGGAGCGGGAGAAGAGAAAATAAATGGAGGGAGAGGGAAAATAAAGCTCATTAATTAGCTGTCAGAAACAACCCTCTGTAATAGGACTGCCACGGATACAGTCATATGGTCACTCTTCACATGGTCACTCTTCACATGGTCACTCTTCACATGGTCACTCTTCACATGGTCACTCTTCACATGGTCACTCTTCACATGGTCACTCTTCATATGGTCAGTCTTTTGATATGGTCACTCTTGACATGGTCACTCTTTTCATATGATCACTCTTTTCATATGGTCACTCTTTTCATATGATCACTCTTTTCATATGGCCACTCTTTTCATATGATCACTCTTTTCATATGATCACTCTTGACATGGTCACTCTTTTCATATGATCACTCTTTTCATATGGTCACTCTTTTCATATGATCACTCTTTTCATGTGATCACTCTTTTCACATGATCACTCTTTTCATATGGTCACTCTTTTCATATGATCACTCTTTTCACTTAAAACAGGTATCTATTTTTTATTCTGTTTCTATTGCCTATGCAGGTTGCCAGCAGCAACTGAGATCAGTCACCAGAGTAAAGTTCACTCTGGCATGGTCCTCCTGAACTCCTGGATTAACGACAGGGCTTCCATTGACTATTATATTACACCTAGTCAAATCATATCACATTTTATTTGTCACATGCGCTCCAAAAAACAGGTGTAGKCCTTACCGTGAAATGCTTACTTACGAGCCCTTTACCAACAATGCAGAGTTTTAAAAAAGTAAGTAAAACATTTTTTCTAAATAAACTGGAGGAAAAAATCATAACACAATAAAATAACAAAAACAAGGCTATATACAATGGGTACCGATACAGAGTCAATGTGCAGGGGTACGGGTTAGTCGAGGTCATTGAGGTAATATGTACATGTAGGTAGGGGTGAAGTGACTATGCATAGATAATAAACAGAGAGTAGCAGCAGCGTGTGAAGAGTGTGAAGGACTGTATGTGTTTGTGTGTGATGTGTGTGTTTGTGTTTGWMMMMMYTGTTTGTGTTTGTGTCCGTGTCTGTTGGAGTGTCAGTGTAACGTGTGGTTGTGTGGTTAGAGTCCAGTGAGTGTACTGTACATCGAAGCTGTGCAAGAGAATCAGTGCAAAATATAATAAGAAATACTAATCAAATCAGGGGTCAATGCAAATAGCCATTAGATGAACTGTTCAGCAGTATTATGTCTCAGGGGTAAAATTGTCAAAGACTTGGCAATCCGGTGCCTCCTGCCGTGCGGTAGCAGAGAGAACAGTCTATGACTTGGATGGCTGGAGTCTTTGACAATTTTTAGTGCCTTCCTCTGACACCGGCTGGTATCGAGGTCCTGGATAGTAGGAAGCTCGGCGCACTACCCTCTGTAGCGCCTTGCGGTCAGACGCCGAGCAATTGCAATACCAAGCGATGATGCAACTAGTCAGGATGCTCTCGATGGTGCAGCTGTATAAATTTTTCAGGATCTGAGGTCACCCATGCCCTTGAATGAATCCGGGCCTTAGCCATGATCAGGAAAAGTGACTCCATATTAGTAAACACATTACATCTGCTAAAAGCTCAAACTAGCCATATATTTTCTCCTGTTGGCTGATGATAAGACAAAGCAATGTTAGGGTTAGTTCAACATAGGGTTAATGTTGATATGTGGTGATTTATCCGTTACATTAGTGGTGATTCACATCAGGCTCAGCCTTCAGCCCTGTCCTACAAACTATTCACCTTCATCCTTACACAGAATAAACATCCTGTTATCTTATCCTAAATCTACCATGTAATACTCTCTAATATACACTCTCCCCAGATCTACACACACCTTCATGTACTGTACACACACACACCCTCCCACACACACCTTCACGTACTGTACACACATACACCCTCCCACACACGCATGAACGTGTGTGTGGAGGAGGTGATAGGTGGATGACTAACAGCAGGATGGCCCAGTTTCAGGGATAATGAAATACTGGACCCTCTGCTGCTACAGAACACTTAGGAAGATTAAACCCCCGATTCATCAAACTCAAACACACACACACACACACACACACACACACACACACACACACACTGCAACACACACCACACACACACACACACACACACACACACACACACACACACACAACACACACACACATCATCAAGCACAAATTAGCCTGCAGTGACTGTTTGTTATCACAGATTAATAAACACATGAGTTATTAACATTGGCCCTCTTCTCCAAACGGAACACAAAAGCCAGGCATCTGGCGAGCGGAGGATATCTGAACTGGAATTATCTGGTTAAATAAACAGTAAGAGGCTACAGGCCTGTTTGGGGAGGAGCTGTCAGAAGTAGTGGCTAAAATCCAGTGTCCTTCACTGGAGCAGCGAGCTGTAGGGTAGAGTAGCTAACAGTACACAGCTAGCATAGGAAGGGCTGTGTTAAAAAACCCAATGTGGACTCATTGGACAGATAACTGTGTGAAATGAGAAGACCATTAACTGAAATAACCCTTTCTGAACATAATAACTTCTCAGGGTCCAGAGTCTTTTGTTTGGTTTACTGACAGCTCAGTCACCCAATCACATCACT
>NW_019946070.1:24874-35400 GCF_002910315.2 Salvelinus sp. IW2-2015
AACTGCCCTCTTCAACTCAGCCCACAGGTTTTTGATTGGATTGAGGTCCGGCGACTGAGATGGCCATGGTAGAACATTGATTTTGTTGTCACAGAACCATTTCTGTGTGGATCTTAAGGTGTGTTTTGGGTCATTGTCTTGTTGGAAAGTCCACCTACGGCCAAGTCCCAGCCTTCTGGCAGAGGCAACCAGATTGTCAGCCAAATTTGCCTGATACTTGGTGGAATTCATTATGCCATCAATCTTAACCAGTGGACCTCTGGAATTAAAACAGCCCCAAAACACCCCCCTCCATATTTCACCGTGGGTATGAGGTACCTCTCCTTGTATGCATCTCTGTTTCAACGCCAAACATGCCGATGCTGTATCTGACCAAAACGTTCAATTTTGGTCTCATCTGACCAGAGCACCTTCTTCCAGTCATAATTTAAATGACGTTTGGCAAACTCCAAGCGCCTGCGTCTGTGTCTTGTGGTCAGAAAGGGCTTTCTTCTGCAACCCTTCCAAAGAGCCTGTGGTTGTGGAGGTGGCGTCTGATGTGCTTTTTGAAACCTGGTGACCCCAAGACGCCACCAAGGCCTGCAATTCTTTCATAGTGATTCTTGGAGATTTTGTTGCTTCTCTCACCATCCTCCTCCCTATCCTGGGGACAAAATGCATTTGCGTCCTCTACCCGTGAGGTTTTCAACTCTTCCATATCTTTTTCATTTTTTTTATAATTGCCCTGACAGTGCTCAGTGGTATTTTCAATCGTTTGTGGATCTTCTTGTAGCCATTAGCAGATTTCTGAAGGTCTATGACCATCTGTCTCTTTTGAACTGCTAGTTCTTTTGTTTTCTTCATGGTGTGGATGACAGTGGGATATTGCATGCGCGTTACCTCATTTTTATACCCTAGTGAAACAGGAAGTGATGTAATGGCTCAATATAGTTCCTTAAGACTTAGATAAACTTAAATAAGTGGAATTTAATTGT
The DNA here is from genome assembly GCF_002910315.2 of Salvelinus sp. IW2-2015. Taxonomy (NCBI): domain Eukaryota; kingdom Metazoa; phylum Chordata; class Actinopteri; order Salmoniformes; family Salmonidae; genus Salvelinus; species Salvelinus sp. IW2-2015. The sequence goes on from NW_019946070.1 coordinate 25,849, forward strand.
TGGTTTAATTTTGGTTAGATATTATTTACAATAATCTTTAACGGTGCCATTAGTTGTGAAACCTTGATTTGGAGGACATTGATTTTTAATTAATTCAATAAATTATTTTGGTTGGTTCCATTGAAACATTAATACAGTATCGTATTTCTCACATGTTGGTATTTTGAGTTTATCTCTATAATTATATTGTTTATATTTGTTTAAGCATTATTTGTGCATTGCCAGTCAGGGGTGCCAGTAATTTTGGAGCCCACTGTATATTTTAAACATWTCCCAAATCTTAACCCTTACCTTAACCATTCAGAATGAGTTTATAAACGTAATATTTTAATAATCTATCCCAAACTTTAACCKTTACCTTAACCATTCAGAATGAGTCCCTAAAATMAACCCTTAACTTCTKAATTTGACYTTTAGAGAACATCGATGAACATCAAAATAATTCTGCAGTGAGACTGTGTGAGCCTTTGGAAATACCAGAACAATCACATCAAATCTAACATGAGCTTCAATCAGTGGATTAGGATTAATAGCTGTGGGATGCAGTCCAGCCTCCAACTGATTCATATGACATCCATCCAATGCAAACACTGATACTAATMAACTGTGATCAGAGCTGTATTAAACATGCTTGGAATAGTCAAACTCAACTGAATAAATGCTTGTTCAGGGAGTTAGGGGTGTGTGTTAGGACCAACAGCGACTAAGTGATTTCGGGGTGAGATGAGGTTGTGGACCAACAGCGACTAAGTTATTTCGGGGTGAGATGGGGTTGTGGACCAACAGAGACTTTCCTTTTCACTCCTGATACAGTGGGACTCACCCCTCCCTCTGTCTGTCTCTCCATCTCTCCCCTCCTCTCTTCTCTCTGTCTGTCTCTCCATCTCTCCCCTCCTCTCTTCTCTCTCTTTGTCTCTCCATCTCTCCCCTCCTCCTTTCACCCCTTCCTCCTGGCAGTCCCTCCTTTCTCCTCTTCACACCTCTTCTTATCCAACCCCTGTGAACATACAGAAAGTCGAACTCACACCGTCACAATAGGATGTTAGAAACTGTGGGACATTTCACCACCAAATATTGACACACACTACACACTACACACCGGAGTTGGAGTGACATCATCAAAGTAGGGGTCTGTGATCTTCAAGCCACTTCCTGCGTGGCTGAGCCAATAGGAATGTCCCTGCGGGCGGCCATGCCAGCTGTGGGCGTTTGAAGCCATGTGGTGCCTGACAGATTGGTAGAACTCCATCCCTCACTTCACCTTTCATCACATCGACAAAGAGTCTGTTGAATATGCAGATCAGTCACTCTACAGACCAAGTCAGGAAAACCTCCCAAGTTTGTTTAGGCAAACAGAGAGAGGAATGCTGGATATATTTGTGGATATGATTGGTTGTGCATGGTTTTCTGTTTGTAGCTGATGGGGGTAGAGGACAGGGGGAAGAATGTGACGGGGAGGAGGATGGCTTGGAAGATACAACAGATACACCTCGTCACTCCCTCAGTCTAACTAAACACGTCTGTTTTCCCATACTCCAGCTATAGCGTGTTGTGGTCAATAAGTCTGTGTGTGTGGTCTGAGTGTGGTTGAACCGTTCTTAATCAATACCATTGCCGTAGTCTTCAAGGAAAACTTACAATAATCTCTTCAAATAGAGGACAAGTGGTTTGTCCTTCACTTGACCGCCTCTGTGAGTGTACATCCATGCCTGGTTGTGTGTGTGTTTGTTTGTGTGTGTCTGTGTACATCAAATCAAATCAAATGTTTTTTGTCACATGCGCCGAATACAACAAGTGTAGACTTTACCATGAAATGCTTACTGACAAGCCTTTAACCAACAGTTCAGTTCCAAGAAGACAAAAATATTTACCAAGTAGACTAAAATAAAAAGTAATAATAAAAAGTAACACAATAAGAATAACAATAATGAGTTTATATACAGGGGGCACCGGTACCGAGTCAGTGTGCAGGGGTACAAGTTAGTTGAGGTAATCTGTACATGCAGGTGGGGGCGAAATGACAAACAAACAAACAGCGAGTGTACAAAAGGGGGGTGGGGGGGTCAATGTAAATTGTCCGGTGGCGATTTTATGAATTGTTCAGCAGTCTATCTGTCTATTATAGCTTGAGGGTAGAAGCTGTTGAGGAGCCTTTTGGTCCTTTTGGTCCTAGGCGCTCCGGTACCGCTTGCAGTGCGGTAGCAGAGAAAACAGTCTATATTTAAAAAAAATGTTTTAACCTTTGTTTATCTAGGCAAGTCAGTTAAAACTTCTTCGGGATCGGTGTCCCTTCCACGGGACGGTTGAGCTAACATAGGCTAATGCGATTAGCATGAGGTTGTAAGTAACAAGAAKATTTCCCAGGACTTGGACATATCTGATATTGGCAGAAAGATTACATTTTTGTTAATCTAACTGCACTGTCCAATTTACAGTAGCTATTACAGTGAAATAATACCATGCTATTGTTTGAGGAGAGTGCACAATTTTGAACATGAAAAGTTATTCATAAACAAATTAGGCACATTTGGGCAGTCTTCATACAACATTTTGAACAGAAACGCAATGGTTCATTGGATCAGCCTAAAACTTTGCACATACACTGATGCCATCTAGTGGCCAAAATATAAATTGCACCTGTGCTGGAATAATACATTATGGCCGTTCTCTTGCATTTCAATGGTGATGGTACAAAAAAATACGAAAGAACGGTTGTTATTTTCTTTGTATTATCTTTTACCAGATCTATTATGTTATATTCTACCACATTCTTTTCACATTTCCATAAACTTCAAACTGTTCAAATGGTACCAAGAATATGCATATCCTTGCTTCAAGGCCTGAGCTACAGGCACTTAGACTTGGGTATGTCATTTCAGGCAAAAATMGAAAAATAAGGGCTAATCCTTAAGAACAAATTCTTATTTACAATGATGGACTAGGAACAGTGGGTTAACTGCCTTGTTCAGGGGCAGAACAACAGACTTTTACCTTGTAAGCTCAGGGATTCGATCTCGCAACCTTTCGGTTACTGGCCCAACACTCTAACCACTAGGCTACCTGCRGCCCCAAAACAGTAGAAAACAGTCTATAACTTGGGTGACTCGAGWCTTATGGGCTTTCCTCTGACACTGCCTATTATATAGGTCCTGGATGGCAGGAAGCTTGGCCCCAGTGATGTATTGGGCCGTTCGCACTACCCTCTGCAGCGCCTTYCGGTCAGATGCCGAGCAGATGCCATACCAGGTGGTGATGCAACCGGTCAGGATGCTCTCGATGGTGCAGCTGTAGAACCTTTTGAGGATCTGGGGACCCATGCCAAAATTTTTCAGTCTCCTGAGGGGGAAAAGGTTTTGTCGTGCCCTCTTCACGACTTTCTTGGTATCTTTGGACCATGATAGGTCATTGGTGATGTGGACACCAATGAACTTGAAACTCTCGACCCTCTCGACCCTCTCGACCCACTACAGCCCCATCGTTGTTAATGGGYGCCTATTCGGGCCGCCTTTTTCTGTTGTCCACGATCAGCTCCTTTGTCTTGGTCACATTGAGGGAGATGTTGTTGTCCTTGCACCACACTGCCTGTTCTCTGACCTCCTCTCTATAGGCCGTCTCATCTTTGTGATCAGGCCTACCACTGTTGTGTCGTCAGCAAACTTAATGATGGTGTTGGAGTCGTGCTTGGCCACGCAGTCATGGGTGAACAGGGAATACAGTAGAGGACTAAGTATACACCCCAGTGTTGAGGATCAGCGTGGCAGACGTGTTGTTGCCTACTCTTACCATCTGGGGGTGGCCCATCAGGAAGTCCAGGATCCAGTTGCAGAGGGAGGTGTTTAGTCTCAGAGTCCTTAGCTTAGTGATGAGCTTCGTAGGCACTATGGTGTTGAACGCTGAGCTGTAGTCAATGAACAGCATTCTCACATAGGTAGGCAGACCATTCCAGAAAAATGGAGATCTATAGGAGAAAGCCCTGCCTCCAGCTGTTTGCTTAGAAATTCTAGGGACAATTAGGAGGCCTGCGTCTTGTGACCGTAGCATACGTGTAGGTATGTACGGCAGGACCAACTCGGAAAGATAGGTAGGAGCAAGCCCATGTAACGCTTTGTAGGTTAACAGTAAACCTTGAAAATCAGCCCTTTCTTAACAGGAAGCAGTGTAGGGAGCTAGCACTGGAGTAATATGATACATTTTTGGGGTTCTAGTCAGGATTCTGGCAGCCGTATTTAGCACTAACTGAGTATATTTAGTGCTTTATCCGGGTAGCCGAAAGTGAGCATTGCAGTAGTCTACCTAGAAGTAACAAAAGCATGGATACATTTTTCTGCATCATTTTTGACAGAAAATCTCAGATTTTTGCAATGTTAGTAGATGGAAAAAAGCTGTCCTTGAAACAGTCAAAAGGAGATCAGGGTCAGAGTAACGCCGAGGTCTTTCCACAGTTTTATTTGAGATGATTTTACAACCATCAAGATTAATTGTCAGATTCAACAGAAGATCTCTTTGTTTTCTTCGGACCTGGAACAAGCATGTCTGTTTTGTCCGAGTTTAAAAGTAGAACGTTTTCAGCCATCCACTTCCTTATGTCTGAAACACAGGCTTTAGCGAGGGCATTTTGGGGCTTCACCATGTTTTCATTGAAATGTACGCTGTGTGTCACGCATAGCAGTGAAAGTAACATTATGTTTTCGAATGACATCCCAAGAAATAAAATATATAGTGAAAACAATAGTGGTCCTAAACGGAACCTTGAGGAACACCGAAATGTACAGTTGATTTGTCAGAGGACAACAATCACACAGACAAACTGATATCTTTTCCAACAGAATTGGAGTGAGACTAGGGTGTCCGGGAGGATGCTTTTGATGTGAGCCATGACCAGCCTCAAAGCACTTCATGGCTACGTGCATGGGCGGTAATCGTTTAGGCAGGTTACTTCACTTCTTGGGCACAGGGGCTATGGTGGTCTGCTTGAAACATGTAGGCATTACGTACATCGGTCAGGGAGAGTTGAAAATGTCAGTGAAGACACTTGACAGTTGGTCCGCACATGCTTGAGTACATGTCCTGGTAATCCGTCTGGCCCAGTGGCTTTGTGAATGTTGAGCCCACATTAACGGACCGTACTACATACAAACAATTACTCACAAACAGACATGGGGGAACAGAGGGTTAAATAATGAACAAGTAATTGGGGAATTGAAACCAGATGTGTAAGACAAAGACAAAACAAATGGAAAATTAAAAGTGGTTCGGCGATGGCTAGAAGGCCGGTGACGTCGACCACCGAATGCTGCCCGAACAAGGAGAGGAGCCGACTTCGGCGGAAGTCGTGACAGGTTTGATGAGCATGAAAATTATGTAGGCCGTCATTGTAAATAAGAATTTGTTCTTAACTGACTTGCCTAGTTAAATAAAGGTTACATAAATAATACATTAAAATCTCAGATCTCAACCCAATTGAACACTTATGGGAGATTCTGGAGCGACGCCTGAGACAGCGTTTTCCACCATCAACAAAACACCAAAAGATGGAATTTCTCATGGAAGAATGGTATGTGTATGTGAGCGTTTTTGTGTCTGTGTTTGTGCACACATACATGAACGCACAGGCTGGTCCCTAGAAGTTGGAATGCATGCATGTTTTCGCCGGGGTACACTGTGTGTGAGCGTGTGTGTGTGTAGGTGTGTGTGTGTGTGTGTGTGTGTGGGTGTGTGTGTGTTTACGCTCTATATAGCGTGAAGGAAAAACATACCAGACAATGGAATAGCAATCATTAGTCCAACACTGGGCTCAGGAGTGGCAACAGTGGTGGCCATTTTAACAACTTTCTCTATCTTTCTTATCTGTAGAACCAATCCGTTCCCCTAGTCTGGCTTTGTTCCATATCGGATGCAGTTTCCATAACTCAGTGAGCAAACAGGAAGTAATGGCCGAGCGGATCGGACGAGCTCCGACCCAGAACCTCTCCGAGCCCATTACGGAATGATGGATGAGAGCTGCAGGATCAGGGAATGGTAGACATGGTGGAGACAGGACAGATAGAGTACACTACGGAATGGTAGAGCCTGGAATACAAAGGGCTTGAAATGAACAAAAAAATGACCGAAATAATTCAATTCGATATGATAGAACTCTGTATGGGAACAGTGGGAATGATCAGAGCATCAGCTTTCTGTGAGGGTTCAGATGAGAAAACAGAATGTTCTAAATGAAAAACAATGTTCAGCTTTCCAGCAGGTCACCGTGTATCCCAGAGGGCCAGTGAACAGCTCTGTGGTGGCAGCTAAAAGCAGCTCAGAGACAGTTGTGGTCAGTCGTCTCTGTCCTCATCACACCAGAGGACTGCTGTCATTGGTCTCTCTGCTTGTTGTTCTCTACTCTCAGCTGGAGGGAGAAAAKACACACACAGAGACAGACACCCGCACACACAGTGGTACACTTGAGGGGTGACAACATCTGTGCGTATGTGTGTGTGTGTCTGTGTGTGTCTCTGTGTGTGTACATGTGTGCATTTGTATTCATGTGTGTGTGTTTGTGAGTATGAATGTGTAAGTGTGAGAGAGAAAATGTTTTTAAATGTTTCTTAAACAAATACAGATGCATGTTATGGTTGGACTAAGACTGGTGTGTCACAGTCCCCATTGTCTCTCTGTCTGGGGGGAACCCTTAGGATAGAGACAGAAAGAAACACACACGCACACACACACACACACACACACCTTTACCCCTAGGCCTTCCCCTTCAGCCTTTCCCCTAGCCCATCCCATAGGCCCCTCGCCCCACCCTAGGCCTCCCCTCTTTCCCCTAGCCCTCCCAACCCTGCCCTAGCCCTTCGCCTAGCCCTTCCCCTAGCCCTTTCCCTAGCCTCATCCCTCGCCTAGCCCTCCACCGCTAGGCGCCTAGCTGCGCACCCTAAGTCCTTCCCCATCATCCCCCAGCCTTCACCCCTAGCCCTATCCCCCTTATCAGCCCTTCCCTGCCTTGCCCCTTTTCCCCTTAGCCCTACCCCCCGTTAATGCCCCTTCAAACACATATCCCCTTCCCTCTAGCCCCCATTCTCCTAGACCTCCTATTTCACAGCCTGCAGGCCTCTTCATCCTACCTATAGCCTCCCTTTCCCCCGTAGGGCCTTCCCCTAGCCCTTTACACCCTTACGTGTGCCCTCCGACCCTAGACCCTTCCCCCTATACTATAGCGCCACCTCCCTTACTACGAAGGCCTCTAATCCCCATACAGCCCTGTTCCCCATAGCCTTTCCCTTAGCCCTCGCCCATAAGGCCTTATCCCACCTAGCCCTAATTCCCCTAGCACTTTTCCCTTAAGCCCTTCCCCTAGCCTTTCCCTAGCCCTCCCCCCTAGCTTTTACCCCTAGCTATAACGAGGTTCTCAAACGTGACATTCCATGTAGGACACCGACTTGTCTTTATGTTTTCTTCTTTAAGATCACTGCTCAATTAGTGCGTTCCATCCTCCAATTAAAGCAACCCAGAACAACTAGGGCAGTTATCACCTTAAACTAAATCAGTGGAACCGTAATTGTACACATGTACGATACCGGCTTTCCCCAGACACTCGGGCACCCTAAGATGGACATGAACACGTTTTGTGACGACACCTGTGTCCCCTAAGCCCTAGCCACCATAGCCTGTTGCCGCCTAGCCGGCCACCTCCTTCAGTAGCCTTTATGCCTGTCATCCCATAGAACATATCTGCTCCCGCTGTTAATGTAGCCCGAAATAGCCACATCTCCCTTAGCCCCTACCTCCCTTATGCCACTTACTTAGTACAATCTTCACCGGCACCTGGAAGCTCCATTACCCCCCTTGGAACACATTACCACCCTGGGTGCCACGGATGTCTTTGTGGTACATCCTGAAACCAGAAATGGTCAGGTCATTAAGAGAGACAGTTAACACTGGAAAAGTGATATAATTTGTAATCCATATTTACTAGAAATTGTATTTTATCTCACAACTAAAATTTTGCGCGAGACAAAAGCAAAAACTATAAACAATTTTAAAAACAGTCGTGTTAGTTTTTCATTTACACCTTTCAGATCTACACCTTCCCAATACCTAGTGCGAATTCAGGGCAGTGTCGGGGCAAGTGGGGAAGAGTACCATTGGGGTTTTGTAATTTAAGGGGCTCAAGGTTTTGCGTTTGGATTGGGCCCAGGAGTCGACCATGCAGAAGCAGAGACAACAAGGCCCAGAAGACATATACAGAGAGAGAGAAGACGACGGAGAGACCGAGAGAGAAGAGGCAGACGAGAGAGAGACGAAGACGAACGAGAAGAGAGAGCACAGAGAGAGAGAGAGATGAAGAGAGATGTCAGAGAGACCACACGAGAGACACAGACGAAGCAGAGAGACAGACGAGAGAGATGACAGGACGAGCGCCAGGAGAGAGACGCAGAGAACGAGGATGAGACGATGGAGAGAGAGGAGAGAGAAAGACGAGAGACGAGGAGAGAGAGAAGAAAGGACAAGTGACGGGCCAAAGGAAGAAAAATATGTTAGAGAAAAGCAATGGCTAGAGGAGATAATGGATTTTTGGCTTGACATGCAATTCATACCTCCGTACAAAATTATGACAGAGACTCAAAACACACTTAATCCCATTATGAGACATCAGCCCTTTCTTTCTCCATGGAACAAGTACAATGAAGATCAAATCATACTAATTATAAATTATTGCAATATTCAGTGGCTGAAAATTAATAATGTTTGTTAAAGATGGAGTTTTGTCCAACTCAAAAAAAACATACTAATGATGAGCAAAAAAAGATAGATTATTCTTGCTATATAAAATACTATATTAATATAACGGTATAGCTATTTATATATAAAAACATGACAGTATGTATTTATGATTTTTGGCCAAGTCAGGGCGTTACCCATTAAAACTTGAAAATTGAGACTTGAGTCCGTCTTGATATGAGTTGCCGTTAAACATTTTGAGTCTTTGCCTTATTGCAACAGAATTATATGGTCGTGTTTTGTGTGCTTTATGGAACATAAAAAAACGATCTTAAAGTCACTCTTATTTTTTTTGGGTAGAGTTGGTTCTTATTGATTCAGTTGGTCAGGCCGTGTTGAGTGATTGAAACGGCTGCGCTCTGTGCTGAAGCTGGCCAGAAACGTGAGACTCGGACCTGATCACTCCATTCTGTTGTGGACTCCAGACTAAAACTACCATCGCTAACCTCAGCCAGGCCAAGCCTTTCACAGACCAGCAGGCCATGTTAGTTCGTTCCCATGCACCTACTTAATTGAGAAGAGCATTCATCATTCTGTTTTAAACTCCCTCCGCTTTGTTATTCAATGATGGATTCGAATTGTTTAGGTGTTGTTCGGTGCTGGTGTGGTGTGTGTGTGTGTGTGCTGACATGATGTGTGTGTGTGTTGTCGTGTGTTGTGGCTGTGTGTGTGTGTGTGTGTGGTGTGTTGTGCGTGTGTGTGACTGTGTGTCTAGGTGGTGTGTGTGCGATGATGGCGTGTTGCGTGTGCAGTGTGACAGTGTGCGTGTGCGGTGTGCGTGCTGCGTGA
>NW_019946071.1:0-3743 GCF_002910315.2 Salvelinus sp. IW2-2015
ATGACCATAAGCATATTAATACTCAAAGTTTAACTTCACAAATTCAGTATGGTCTAGTGCGGTTAGTATGAGTATTGCGAACAAGAGCATACAGTCTTTACTTCGCTGTTGGCATGGTCCAACATCTACACTAAAATGGGTCAAGCCATCCTCACTATATTATACAGTTTAACTAGCTTGTCTGGAGCCACAACGGCCTATAGGGTAGGAGCCTAATCGTCGCAGGTCCTTCTAGCGTTGGGCACCCCAGGACCGAACACTAGATTACAGTAACTAGCCTTGTGCTGAGCCGACAACGGCCTATAGGGGTAGGAGCCTATCTCCAGGTCCTCTAGCGTTGCCACCCAGGACCGAACACTAGTATTATTACCGTTGTTTAAATATAGCTTGGAGCTTTCAGAGCCACACAGTGGAGCTAACTAGACTAGATATGGGAGACTTTGGATGGAACATTGGACTGGGCCTGCCGAACTGCTGTTCTGTGTATCATACCACTGCCTCACCTGTCTCCTGGAAACTCTTCATCATAATGGCCCCAGCGGACAGGATACCTTGTAAGGCAGTAACATCATAGCATTTAAATGGTTGTTAACAATAGCACTCCCCTCTTTACCAGCATATTCTTCTTTGGTTTGGGTTAATTGGCTGATTGGCAAATAAATACATTAAACTAAATGAACAAGAATAATGAATTGACTCATCATTTGACGAATCTTAAAAAGTTTAGGGTTGTTTTAACTTGCAGAAAACAACAAACCACCTTACAATTGAGGGTAATGTCTGTGAATAATTTACCATTAGGGGTAATGTCTGTGTTAATTTACCATTGGGTAATGTCTTGTAATTTACCATTAGGGTAATGCGGTATATTTACATAGGGAGATGTCTGTTATAATGTTACCATTGGGGTAATGTCTGATTATAATGTTACCATTAGGGGTAATGTCTGTATAATGTTACCATTAGGGTAATGTCTGGAAATGTTACCATTAGGTAATGTCTTTAATATTTACTTAGGGTAATGTCTGTATAATATTACCATTAGGGTAATGTCGTTGTAATTACCATTGGGGTTTTGTAATAATGTTACCATTAGGGTAATGTCTGTGTAATGTTACCTTGGTAATGTCTGTGTAATATTTACCATTAGGGTAATGCTGTTGTAAATGTTACCATTTGGGTGGTAATGTCTTGTATAATGTTACCATTGGGGTAATGTCTGTAAATGTTACCATTGGGGTAATGTCTGTTAATGGTTTACATTAGGGGTAATGCTGTGATTTACCATTGGGGTAATGCTGTATAATTTTACCATTAGGGTGGAATGTCTTGTAATTTACCAGTTAGGGTAATGTCTTGTTAATGTTACCATGTGGTTAGTCTTGTATAATGTTACCATTAGGTTAATGTCTGTATAATGTTACCATTAGGGTTAATGTCTTGTAATGTTACCATTGGTAATGTTGATATATGTTATCATTAGGGATGTCTGGTTATAATGTTGCATTAGGGGTAATTCTGTATATGTACCATATTGGGGGTAATGTTCTGTTAATTTACCATTAGGGGTAATGTTGTGTATGTTATCCATTGGGTAATGTCTGTGTTATGTTACCATGGGGAATGTCTGTATAACTGGTTACTTCATTAGGGTTAATGTCTGGTATAATGTTACATTAGGGTAATGTCTGTGTAATATGTTACCATTAGGGTAATGCCTGTATAATTTACCATTAGGGGTAATGTCTGTGTAATTTAGCCATTAGGGAATGTCTGGTTAATGTTCCATTGGGTGGTAATGTCTGTATAATTACCATTGGGGTAATGTCTGTATTAATGTTAACCATATTAGGTAATGTCTTGTAATGTACATTGGGTAATGTCTGTATAATTGTTACATTAGGGTTAATGGCTGTATAATGTTCATTAGGGAATGTCTGTATAATGTACCATTAGGGGTAATGTCTGTAATGTTACATTGGGGTAATGTCTGTATTAATGTTACCATTAGGGGTAATGTCTGTGTATAATGTATCAATTAGTGAGGTAATGTCTGTATAATGTTTACCATTGGGTAATGTCTGTGTAATATTTACCATTAGGGGATGTCGATTGTTATGTACTTGTGGTAATGTCTGCTGAAATATGTTATCCATTAGGGTAATGTCTGTGTTATGTTATCATTAGGGAGTAATGTGCTGTGTTAATGTTATTACTTGGGGTTAAGTCGGTGTTGTAATGTTATCATTAGGGGTAATGTCTGTGTTATGGAAATAGATGGAGGAGACTAGACTAGAATGGTGACAGCTGAGTGATTTGTTGAAGTGTTGTCAAGCTGGACAATGTGTTATGTATCCCCTGCTGCGTGTGTGTGTGTGTGTGTGTGTGTGTGTGTGTGTGTTTATGAAAGAATATATATTTATATTTCACCTTTATTTAACCAAGTTCTCATTTACAACTGCGACCTGGCCAAGATAAAGCAAAGCTGTTCAACACATACAACAATAATACAGTGGAAAAAATCTATATACAGTATGTGTGTGTAAGACTCTGGCCAGGGCGTGTGACAGTGTGCATTACACAGGAAAGGGAGATGGTGCTGCCTATACGTGCACACTGGGCAGAGATGGGTCTGAGGGCCACACACACAACAACAACAACAACAACATCAACAACATCAACATGGGTGGCCTGCTGAGGCTGAAATGACATGTATCTGAATTATTGATCAAATAGGAAACAAATGAACCAGCCAGAACTGGGCCTGCTATATTTCTAATGTCAGACTGGAACAGACTGCCTAATGAAGCCTCACATAATCACATCAAATCAAKGTAGGCCAACYTGTCAGAACTTGTCGTACACCYTATGGTCACTTGACAGCCACGCTTCTTAAACGTCCAACTCCCTAGCCCTCCCAATGCAGTATCAAGAGTCTTCTGGGTATATGACACCGTTTATTGGTTTTGTTGTGTGAGTTGTATGTTTTGGATATCAGTTATATAGTGTATATACTGCAGCCATTCTAATAGGCTGGAATTTGYCTGGAACTTGTGTTCTAACTGAGAAGGCTTTGGAAGGAARCTCCCACTTTGAGGTGGWCCCTCGCTAGCCCACTGGSKKKWKKRMGMTMYAWRKAWMMTMMTTRKAWMMWAWTTMGSKAKSMWWTMSSAWMMMGYAWRRWWMGYYYAKAWTTWWTRKAAKKWWAAAWMMTWKRWWRKAWWWTMYAAAAAYGMRKAAWWAAAKSMWYYAWMAAATAATAAATTAAATGTCATTTCAGCCACCCAATATATATTGAATATAGGATGAAAAATATTTTTTTCATTTCTATGTGGAATTTTCAATGTATACATAGTTCTGATGATTATGTTGAAATTAGATTGATGTAACAACCTGTTTTACCATCATTTCAATCTTTACAATGCTGCTGGAAATGGTTGATGACTTTTTTCAAATCCAATGTATTTTCCACATTGATTCCAGGTCACAATACGTTGACAAATGATGTTGAAACAACGTTGATTCAACCAGTGTAGCTATGGTTTCACCTTAAAGCTTCCTTCTATACCTCCTGCAGTGTTTGCAATGTCAGCTGTGTGTGTGTGTGTGTGTGTGTGTGTGTGTGTGTGTGTGTGTGGTGTGTGGTGTGTGTGTGTGTGTGTGTGTGTGTGTGTGTGTGTGTGTGTGTGTGTGTGTTGGGTGGTTGAGGGTGTTCCAATGTGATGTAGGAAAGTTCTGGTTCT
>NW_019946071.1:8859-35346 GCF_002910315.2 Salvelinus sp. IW2-2015
GTCCAGAGCCGTCAGCCAGCCATGAGCGTCCCAGAGCCGTCAGCCAGCCATGGTAGCGTCCAGACGCCGTTTCAAAGCCAGCCATGAGGGCGTCCAGAGCCCGTCAGCCAGTCATGGAGCTGTCCCTTAGCCAGCAGCGCTATTTACCCAGAACTTGCCCCTCGGTCCAGAGCTCCGTCTCTCTGTCCGGAGCTGCCTTCGTCCGGAGTTGCCCCTCCTATCCTGAGCTACCTTCTCTATCCTGAGCTACCTCTTCTATCCTTGGAATTCTATCCCCTCGTCCTGAGCCTATTCCCTCTTGTCCTGAAGCTATCCCTCTATCCGGGGGCTGCCCCTTGTATTGTGTTTACCCAAAGCGATTAAGTGGGTATGTTATGAGGGTGACGTCATTTGTATGGCGGAGATGGAAGCTGGGGATTGACTATGGTGGGGTGGGACCTCGCCCTTGAGCCTGAGCCACCACCGTGGTTAGATGCCCAACCCAGACCCTCCCTCTATGACTTTTGCCTTGGTGCGCCCGAGTTCGCACCTTATGGGGGGGGTTATGTTTTCACGTTCCTGAACCTATTTCTGTTAGTTTGTTGTATTGTGTTTAGTTGGTTCAGGACGTGAGTTTGGGTGGGCATTCTATGTCTGTGTGTTCTATGTTGGTTTAGGGTTTTGCCTGGTATGGCTCGTGATTTAGAGGCAGGTGTTTGGCGTTCTCTAATTAAGGAGTCATATTTAGCTTATGGGTTTTTCACTTGTTTCCGTTGTGGGTGGTTGTCTCCTTGTGTCATGTTTGTCGCACCATACGGGACGTTCGCGTTTGTGTTGGTACATTCGTCATTTTTTGTGTAAGGGCTATTTTCCCTGTTCGTGCGTTCTCGTGTTTTATGTAAGTTCGTCGTTCAGGTCTGTTCTTACTCCGTTTGTTGTTTTTTTTAGATTTATAGTGAATGTTCCGTGTTTTTTCGTCTTGTTCTTTAAATAATATTATGTGTTCTCACAACCCTGCGCTGCGGCCTTTGGTTCCTCATACTCCTCCTTTTTCGTATGAAAGAGGAGGAGGACCACCGTTACACAACCACCCTTTAAACACTAGCACCCAACTCTACCAACACCCTTAGCTCAATCTATCCAACTCTACCAACACCCCTTTAGCACCCAAACTACACCAACACCCTTTAGCACCCACACTCTACCAAACACCCTTTAGCACCCAACTCTACCAACACCCTTTAGCACAAACTCTACAACACCCTTTACTACCAACTCTACAACACCTTTAGCTATTCCAACTCTACCAACACCCTTTACATCCAACTCTATACCAAACACCTCTTACCTAATCCAACTCTACACACCCTTTAGCACCAACTCTACCAACACCCTTACTATCCAAACTCTACCAACACCTCTTTACTATCCCAACTCTACCAACCACCCTTTAGCATCCAACTCTACCAACACCCTTTAATATCCAAACTCTACCAAACACCCTTTACTATCCAACTCTACCACACCCTTTAGTATCCAGACTCTACCAACACCTTCTAACATCCACAACTCTACCAACCCGCTACTTGCCCAACTCTACCGAAACCCTATTAGTATCCACTCTACCAACCACCCTTACTACCCAACTCTAACCACACACCTTTACGTTAACCCAAAACTCTACCAACACCCTTTAGGCATACCGCTCTACCCAACACTACCTTCTATCCACCTTGTACCAACGTCTACAACACCTTACACCACTAACACCTTGCCCACTCTACCAACAACGCCTTTAGACAAACACACTTTGTACCAACTCTACCAAAACACCTTTAGCACCATCCTCTACCAACACCCTTTTATTCCTACCCACTCTACCACAACACCCTCTTTACTACCCAACTCTACCAACACCCTTTAGTATCCAACTCTACCAACACCCTTTAGTATCCAACTCTACCAACACCCTTTAGCACCCATCTCCACCAACACCCTTTAGCACCCAACTCTACCAACACCCTTTAACACCCAACTCCACCAACACAGTTTGGACAGCAAAGCAGCAACAACAGAACTACTAGCATGACAGACCAAGCCTGGTCCCTTATCTCAGTGGTTGTCTCCCTTTTTTGGTTACTGTACCCCCATCTCATGATTTTACCTTTGAGGATTATTAACGTACTAATTTACTCCCTTATGCTGATTTAACATTTAGACATCATGTATGCTGTTATAAGTTGAGTTTTTCTGTGAAGACCCCACTACAATAGTCTATGTTCGCTATGTTCCTGTTTGATTTGTTGTTTCATAAAAGTGTGTCAATCATAGAATGCCTAATCTTTACTTATTTCAAATCAACAAGTAAGCATATTTAAGAAGTGTATTGCTCCAAAATCTGCAAAATGTACATCATTTTCTTTGTTTAACAGTAGGCTAAATACAATGAGCAGTAATTTAAACCACATTCATACTGCTTTTGATGTAGTGCAAAAGTAATTGAATAAAAAAACTTAGTAGTTTACATACGAACTTCAGCCAGTTTAGTCTTGTGACATGTCTGCTGCTGGTGTCTGACGTCCTGTTATGGCCTGGACAATCTGTCCAAATACAGCTATGAAGCTGTTAAACGAGGCGGTCTGGGCCATCTGAGCCACCCTGGCTGTCCTGTTTGCTGATGCTGGGCCTCAACTGTCTCCAGGTATGAGGCCTCGGTCTCCCTCATGAAATTCAGGTATTCGCTGGTTGTGCTCGCCGTGTGTTTTCTCGTCCCTGGGAAAATATACTGACCAAAAATATAAACGCAACATGCAAAAATGTCAACGATTTTACTGAGTTACAGTTCATATAACGAAATTAGTCAATTAAAATAGATAAATTAGACCGTCATCTAAGGATTCCACATGACTGGGCAGGGGCACAGCCATAGGCCCACCCACTGGGGATCAAGGCTCGGCCAATCAGAATTTGTTTTTCCCCACAAAAGGGCTTTATTACAGACAGAAATACTCCTCAGTTTCATCAGCTGTCCAGGTGGATGGTCTCAGACGATCCCACAGGTGAAAAAGCCGAATGTGGAAGTCCTGGACTGGCGTGGTTACACATAGTCTCTGGTTGTGAGGCTGGTTGGACATACTGCCAAATTCTCTAAAATAACGTTGGAGGCGGCTTATGGTAGAGGAATGAACATTCAATTCTCTTGCAACAGCTCTGGTGGTCATTCCTGCAGTCAGCATGCCAATCGCACGCTCCTTCAAAACTTAAGACATCTGTGGCATTGTGTTGTGTGACAAAACTGCACATTTTAGGGTGGCCTTCTATTGCCCCCAGCACAAGGTGCACCTGTGTAATGATCATGCTGTTTAATCAGCTTCTTGATATGCCACACCTGTCAGGTGGATGGATTATCTTGGCAAAGGAGAAATGCTCACTAACAGGGATGTAAACACATTTGTGCAAAACATTTMAGAGAAATAAGKTTTTTGTGCGTATGGAACATTTCTGCAATCTTTTATTTCAGCTCATGAAACATGCGACCAACAATTTACATGTTGCGTTTATATTTTTCTTCAGTGTATAAAGGCAGAAGTAATGAGATGTGCAGTACAGGGATGATAAGGTACAGACTCCAAAGCAAACCTGAGGGCAGCCAGTGTGAGTGCAGTTTTGTTCTCCAARCAGGTATTGTTGCCTCATATGTATTAAATCTTATCCAGCAAAGGCCAGTGTGGGGCCAACCAGATCTACCAACCAGAGCTACCAACCAGATCTACCAARCAGATACATAAATGATGCAAATAGTAATGGTCTTGGGTCAGAATATGATTCATTGAATCAGTTTGACATATAAATTCCTAGATCCACACCCTTTCCTTGAATAATGTTTAGGAACATAACCCTGCAATGATAAAAGCCTACTGTGGATGAGATTGAACTGTTTACCAACCGAGAAAGGACCCTTGGAGCCCTGCACCCCCAGGCGCCAAGGTTGTAGGAACATTGATTGTGGCGATGGACCCTGGGTGTCTGGGGGTGCAGGGCTCAGAGGTTGTAGGAACATTGATTGTGTTGATGGACCCTGGGTGTCTGGGGGTGCAGGGCTCAGGGGTTGTAGGAACATTGATTGTGTCGATGGACCCTGGGGGTGCAGGGCTCTAAGGTTGTAGGAACATTGATTGTGTCGATGGACCCTGGGTGTCTGGGGGTGCAGGGGCTCAGGGTTGTAGGAACATTGATTGTGTCGATGGACCCTGGGTCGGGGGCAGGGCTCTAAGGTTGTAGGAAACATTGATTGTGTCGATGGACCTGGGTGTCTGGGGGTGCAGGGCTCTAAGGTTGTAGGAACATTGATTGTGTCGATGGACCCTGGGTGTCTGGGGGTGCAGGGCTCAAGGTTGTAGGAACATTGATTGTGTCGATGGACCTGGGTGTCTGGGGGTGCAGGGCTCTAAGGTTGTAGAAACATTGATTGTGTCGATGGACCCTGGGTGGTCTGGGGGTGCAGGGCTCTAGAGGTTGTAGGAACATTGATTGTGTCGATGGACCCTGGTGTCTGGGGTGCAGGGCTCAGGGGTTGTAGGAACATTGATTGTGTCGATGGACCCTGGGTGTCTGGGGTGCAGGGCTCAGGGTTGTAGGAACATTGATTGTGTCGATGGACCCTGGGTGTCTGGGGGTGCAGGGCTCTAAGGTTGTAGAGACACATTGATTGTGTCGATGGACCTGGGTGTTGGGGGTGCAGGGCTCTAGGTTGTAGGAACATTGATTGTGTTCGATGGACCCTGGGTGTCACTGGGGGTGCAGGGCTCTAAGGTTGTAGGAACATTGATTGTGTCGATGGACCCTGGGTGTCTGGGGGTGCAGGGCTCTCAGGTTGTGGCTTCACTATTCGAGCAGCTTCCTCTGAGTCCGTAGGTTCAGGAATGTCCTCTGAGAAGTCTAAGTATGTTTGTTTGTATAATGTAAAGTTGAATACTCCGGCTYACGTCAAACATGTAGCCAAGTCCACGACGTTGGCCTTCCATGGATGTTTTATATGACACGCTGAAGACATTGGTAGCTAGCTAGATAGTAATTTGTCTAAAAACAATGTATTACCGTGCTGATCATCGCTACTGGGTGTCATCATGGCTTCAAACATGGCTTTCTGGCTGTCTGATCCACTTTTGTTGTTGTGGTCTTTTATCTTTTTATATTCTTGCTTGAYTTTCTTAATTTTMTCCATGCACTGTTTRATTGACTGATGGATTCCCATTTCGGCTAGTGTATCCAATATTTTTTTGAAGACCTTTTRATCRCTGGTGGAAGAATCCAGTCGCKTCTGYATGCTGGAGTCTGCCCAGATACTCCAGAGTGCTTGGACATCTCCAACTGACCAATTTGCTTCTTTCATTATTTGTTTTTAGCTTAAGAGTTATTGGTTAGTGTAGCTGTACTAAGTTATATCTGTGGCTGGACCATTCCTAGACAGATGACCTCCTCTTATAAAAATGGAGCCAGTGACTTGTGTATGAGTATTAACAACATATGCGACACTGTGACATCATTGCGTGAGACCAATCATTGAGTACTGGCATTTGTAACCCCACCCACTGGCCAACTTGGTTGGAGGTCAGTACCAGATACTGGTTCTCAGCAGTGCAGGGATGTGAGATTTGAAGTGACAATGTTTGATGGTAATGGGTTATATACTAACACATTTATCAGACACTTCCAGCTGCAGAGCTTCCTCCTCAGTCACTCTTCCTTGTAATGGAAATGCTGCCAATTTATCCCTAAATCCCTCCCTCCTTCATCTGCTCACAGCGCTCTGTGTCTCTGGGAGATGATGAAGGATGGAGCAGAGAAAGAAAATGATGAATGGATAAGGGGGGGAGGTGATCAGGCCCTCAGCGTTGTTGTTCAGGACCACAATGATGAATGGATAAGGGGGGGAGGNTGTTGTTCAGGACCACAATGATGAATGGATAAGGGGGGGAGGTGATTAGGCTCTCAGCGGTGTTGTTCAGAACCACAATAATGAATGGATAAGGGGGGAGGTGATTAGGCTCTCAGCAGTGTTGTTCAGGACCACAATGATGAATAGATAAGGGGGAGAGGTGATTAGGCTCTCAGCAGTGTTGTTCAGGACCACAATGATGAATGGATAAGGGGGAGAGGTGATTAGGCTCTCAGCGGTGTTGTTCAGGGACCACAAACATGATGAATGGATAAGTTGGGGGAGGTTGATTAGGCTCTCAGCGGTGTTGTTCACGGACAAAACAATGATGAATGGATTAGGGGGAGAGGTGGAATCAGGCCTCAGCGTTGTTGTTTCAGGACCACAATGATGAAATGGATAAGGGGGGAGGTGATTAGGCCCTTCTCAGTGGTGTTGTTTCAAGACCACAATGATGAATGGATAAGGGGGGAGAGGTGATCAGGCCCTCTAGCGTTTGTTGTTTCAGGAACCACAAATGATGAAAATGGATAAGGGGTGGAAGGTGAATTAGGCCTCTTCAAGCGGTGTTGTTAGGACCAACCAATGAATGAACTGGATAAGTTGGGAGAGGTATTAGGCTCAGCGTTGTGTTCAGACTCAACCACAATGCATGAATGGATAAGGGGGGAGGTGATCAGGCCCTCAGCGTTGTTGTTCAGGGACCACAATTGATGAATGGATAAGGGGGGAGTGATTAGGCTCTCAGCGGTGTTGTTCAGACCACAAATTATGGAATGGATAAGGGGGGAGGTGATTAGGCTCTCAGCGGTGTTGTTCAGGACCACAATGATGAATGGATAAGGGGGGAGGTGATTAGGCTCTTCAGACGTTGTTGTTCAGGACCACAATGATGAATGGATAAAGGGGGAGAGGTGATTAGGCTCTCAGCGGTGTTGTTCAGGACCACAATGATGAATGGATAAGGGGGAGAGGTGATTAGGCTCTCAGCGGTGTTGTTCAGGACCACAATGATGAATGGATAAGGGGGGAGGTGATTAGGCTTCAGCGGTGTTGTTTCAGGAACAACAATGATGAATGGATATAGGGGAGAGGTGATCAGGCTCCTCAGCGTTGTTGTTCAGGACCACCAAAATGATGAATGGATAAGGGGGAGGTGATTAGGTCTTCTCAGGTTGTTGTTCAGGACCAACAATGATGAATGGATAAGGGGGAGAGGTGATCAGGCCCTCAGCGTTGTTGTTCAGGACCACAATGATGAATGGATAAGGGGGAGGTGATTAGGCTCTCAGCGGTGTTGTTCAGACCACAATGATGAATGGATAAGGGGGAGAGTGATTAGGCCTCAGCGTTTGTTGTGTCAGGACAACGGCACAATGAATGAATGGATAAGGGGGGAGGTGATCAGGCCCTCAGCGTTGTTGTTCAGGACACAATGATGAATGGATAAGGGGGGGAGGTGATTAGGCTCTCAGCGGTGTTGTTCAGAACCACAATAATGAATGGATAAGGGGGGAGGTGATTAGGCTCTCAGCAGTGTTGTTCACGGGACCACAATGATGAATAGATAAGGGGGAGAGGTGATTAGGCTCTCCAGCAGTGTTGTTCAGTGACCAAATTGATGAATGGATAAGGGGGAGAGGTGATTAGGTCTTCAGCATGATGTTGTTCAGGACCACAATGATGAATGGATAAGGGGGAAGGTGGATTAGGCTCTGCAGCGGTGTTGTTCAGGACCACAAAATTGATGAAATGGATAAGGGGGGGAGGCTTGGATTAGGCTCATCAGCGGTGTTGTTTCAGAACCAACCACATGATTGTATGATGGATAAGGGGGAGAGGTGATTAGGCTCTCAGCTGTGTTGTTCAGGACAACCACATTGATTGAATGGATAAGGGGGAGAGGGTGATTAGGCTCTCAGCGTTGTTGTTCAGGAACCAAATGATGAATGGATAAGGGGGGAGGTGAATTAGGCTCTCAGCGGTGTTGTTCAGGGACCACAATGATGAAATGGATAAGGGGGGGAGGTGATTAGGCTCTCAGCGGTGTTGTTTCAGGACCAACCACATTGATGAATGGATAAGGGGGAGAGGTGATCAAGGCTCTCAGCGATGTTGTTCAGGACCAACCCAATGATGAATGGATAAGGGGGGGAGGTGATTAGGCTCCTCAGCGTGTTGTTCAGGACCAACCACATTGATGAATGGATAAGGGGGAGAGGTGATCAGGCTCTCAGCGGTGTTGTTCAGGACCACAATGATGAATGGATAAGGGGGGGAGGTGATTAGGCCTCTCAGCGTGTTGTTCAGACCTAACCACATTGATTGAATGGATAAGGGGGAGAGTGATCAGCTCTCAGCGTGTTGTTCAGGACCACCAATAGAATGGATAAGGGGGGGAGGTCGAATTAGCTCTCCAGCGTGGTTGTTCAGCGACCACCACCACATTGTCATGAATGGATAAGGGGAGAGGTGGATCAGGGCTCTCAGCCGGTATTGTTTGGCGACCACAATGGGTCGAGTGTAACCAACAGGGACACGAACGTCAACAATGCTCTTGTGTCTCTTGAGTGTCCTCTGTGTCTCTCTGTGTCTCTCTGTGTCTCTCTGTGGTCCTCTCTGCAGTGCTCTCTGTTAAGTCTCTCTGAGATCCTCCTCCTGTGTCCCTCTCCTGAGTGACTCCTCTCTGTGTCCTTCTCTGTGTCTCTCTGTGTCTCGTCTTCGCCATCGTACTTTGTGTCTCTGTCTGTGTCTCTCTAGGAGTATATCATCTCTGTCATCTCTCTGATAGTCCTCTTCCTGACCTTGACTCTCTGTGGTCTCTGAGTCGTCTTGATCTCTCTGATGTCTCTCCTGGCTCTCTGAAGTCTCTCTGTGTCTCTTTCGGTCTCTCTGAGCTGTCTCCTCTGAGTCTCTCTCTGAGTCCTCTCCTGTGTCTCTCTGGTTCTCTCTGTCTCTCCCTTGACGTACTCTCTAAGTGTCTCGTCCTCTGAAGTTGTCTCTTGTCTCCTGCTGTGTCTCTGTTGCTCTCTGCTCGAGTGTCTCCTGTATGTATCCCTCTTTGAGTCTCCCTCTGTGTGCTCGTCTCTGTGTCTCCGTGTCTCTGTAGTCTCCTCGTGTCGTCTTGGTTCTACTCTGTCTCCTCTGTGTTTCTTCTGAGTGTCTCTCTGAGTCTCTTGCTCCTCTCTGCAGTGTTCCTCTCATGTGTCTCTCTGTGTCCAGTGAGATGAAAACAAGTAAGAGATTCTGCATTAGCCCTGTTCCAGACTACCATATTTGTGCTGCTCTTGCTCTCTCCCCCACCCCTCATATAAAAGGACGCACCACAAACAGCCCTCGGGACCAAGGCTAGAAATCGAAATGGAGGGGTGATGATAAGAGATCTTGTTCAGTCCATGACTGTCTGTAACAGTACAGTACCATATTTACAACACCTCTGTTGTACTGTGTTGTACCTGTATTTAAAAATATTTTTTTTTTAACTAGGCAAGTCAGTTAAGAACAAATTCTTATTTACATGACAGCCTATCGGGGAACAGGGGGTTTACTACCTGTTCAGATGTAGACGACATATTTTACCTTGCCAGCTCAGGGATTCAATCTGCAACCTTTTTGGTTCTTACTGGCACAACGCTCTAACCACTAGGCTACCTGCACCCTCTAGTGTGTACTTCACATGTGTTTGAGGTACTGGATGAGCCAATCAGCACAGATGGTAGAAGCTGCTTGTTGGTTACAGGTGTTCAATACTGTAAATTTACACACTGTGACAGTTGGGTCCACATGTTAAATATACGCATTGTGACAACCATGTCAACACCATCACAACAGCTGCTGTTTGAGGCTCTTCTGAAAGATTATTTTGCCCCTGTAGTGTCTCGTGGGTCCTGTAGTGTCTATGGTCTGTAGTGTCTTGGGTCCTGTAGTGTCTATGGGTCTGTAGTGTCTATGGGTCTGGTAGTGTCTATGGGTCTGTAGTGTTCTATGGTCTGTTGTGTCTATGGGTCTGTAGTGTCTATGGGGTCTGTAGTGTCTATGGGCTTGTTGTGTCTATGGGCCTGTTGTGTCAATGGGCCTGTTGTGTATATGGGCCTGTAGTGTCTATGGGCCTGTAGTGGTCTATGGGCCTGTAGTGTCTATGGGCTGTGGTGTCTATGAGCCTGTAGTGTATATGGGCCTGTAGTGTCTAATGGGTCTGTAGTGTCTATGGCTTGTTGTGTCTATGGGCTTGTGTTTGTATGGTCTGTAGTGTATATGGGCTTGTAGTGTCTATGGCCTGTTGTGTCTATGGCCTGTTTGTGTCTATGGGTCTGTTGTGTCTATGGCCTGTAGTGTATATGGGCTTGTAGTGTCTATGGGCCTGTTGTGTCTATGGGTCTGTAGTATCTATTGGTCTGTATTGTCTTAGGCCCTGTAGTGTTATGCCTGAGGTGTATAATGGCCTGTGGTGTATATGGGCCTGTAGTGTCTATGAGCCTGTAGTGTCTATGGCCTGTAGTGTATATGGGACCTGTATGTCTATGGCCTGTAGTGTTTATGGCCTGTAGTGTATATGGCCTGTAGTGTCTATGGGCCTGTAGTGTATATGGCCTGTAGTGTCTATGGGCCTAAGGTGTATATGGGCTGTAGTGTCTATGGCCTGTGGTGTCTATGGGTCACTGTAGAAGACATAGGTGCTAGCTTCTGATCAAAACAGCCATAGATATAGCCTAGTGCTTTTCAGCACCACAAACTCAGTAACAGACAATACAATACATTACAGGCAGATACTGCCCTCTATTAAAACTTCTTATGGCTGCAATCCCGGTAACGGATCGATATGACAACAGCGCGTGAAAGTGCAGGCGCCAAATTCAAAAAAGAAAATCTCATAATTAAAATTCCTCAGACATTCATGTGTCTTATACCATTTTAAAGGTAATCTTTTTGTTAATCCCACCTAAGTGTCCGATTTCAAAATATACTTTTCAGCGAAAGCACCACAAACGATTATGTTCCAAATAAATGTTCCCTTACCTTTGATGATCTTCATCAGAATGCACTCCCAGGAATCCCAGGTCCCCAATAAATGCTTGATTTGATCGATAATGTCCGTTATTTATGTCCAATTAGCTACTTTTGTTAGCGCGTTTGGTAAACAATTCATAGTCACGAAGCGCGTTCCCTAAAAGCTGACGAAATGTCAAAAGTTCAGTAACAGTCAGTAAGAACATGTCAAACGATGTATTGAATCAATCTTTAGAATGTTTTTAACATAAATCTTGAATAACGTTCCAACCGAGAATTACATTGACTTCAGATGAGCGATGGAACAGAGCTCCCTCTTATGTGAACGTGCATGTCAAAGAAGGTCAGGTCATGGCAGACCTGACTAATTCCTCTCTCATTCGGCCCCTTCACAGTAGAGGCATCAGACAAAGTTCTACAGACTGTTGACATCTAGTGGAAGCCGTAGGAAGTGAAAACTCATTCATATCTCGCTGTGATTCCAATGGCATCTTGGTTGAAAATCGACAGCCTAATAATTTCCACTTCCTGTTTGGATTTTTTCTCAGGTTTTTGCCTGCCATGTGAGTTCTGTTATACTCACAGACATAATTCAAACAGTTTTAGAAACTTCATAGTGTTTTCTATCCAGTACTAATAATTATATGCATATATTAGCAACTATGACTGAGGAGCAGGCCGTTTACTCTGGGCACCTCTGTGCACCTTCATCCAAGCTACCTCAATACTGCCCCTGCAGCCACAAGAAGTTAATAAAAGGGAGATTACCTTCAATTACCCTTTGAAACGTACGGTGTAAATCCCCTGACATTGAGTCTGCAAAATGAAGACAGCAACGTATCAGTGGATGTTGTTTCAGTGTTCCAGAGAAGATGTAGTATACATAAAGACTGTTCATTTTTAAAAGGCACATCCAGTAGTTCTAAAGCTGTGTGTTTACCTCTCCCAATGTGACACATACAAACACACCACACACAACACAACACACACACAACACACACACAACACAACACACACACACACACACACACACACACCACACACACCACAACACCACACACACACACACACACACCAACACACACACACACTCACACACAGCCATTCTGTGATTCAGAGAATACAGACTGAGAATTCTGGCTAAATAATAGATTTTTGCGCAGTGTTAAATGCTGCTTGATGTTTGGCTGTTTCAGGGATTATGATTAGATTGGTCTATGATTAGAAAACTGTTGGGGTGGCAACAACAAAGCCTAAGTAAAAGTCTGGACAATATTACGTTTTCTATCTATTAGAACAAGAGGTGTGGATGAAAAACAATGAAAGATAATACAGAATAATACACAGTCCAGAGGTTATAGAAAAGYCTATAGAAAACCAATCAATATCAAATGAGTGTCGAGGAGATTGAGTGTGAGCAYCAAATGCATTTCCTGATGGCTATGATGTAATTTACATTTCCTGTGTAATGACTAGGGAAGCAGCATGATACAGAAAGGTATTACATCTAGAGTGGGGACGGAGTCTGTGGGGAGTGAGAACTCAAGAGGAAGCCACAATATCATTACCCAGCAATTTTCTCCAGTCTCTGTCAGCGTTGATGGTTCACACAAATTACTAAATTACATTTTTGTTTCCTAACCTTGTAAGCAGTCTATTGATAAAGTAAGACAGCGTTCCATCCTTGTCCATAGACTGCTTYCTGGGTAAAGAAACCAATATGTCATTTTGTAATTAGGGTGAACTATCCCTTTAAGATGTTTTGAATCTACAGTGTGTAGTGGGGAACGCTAGGTTGGCTCAGGGTAAGCCCCAAATAACATTCCTTCTCTCAGTTCTCTCTTCAGTTCTGCCCTGCAGGGGTAGGCCTACACCCTAAGGCAATACTAGGCAGACATCTCAAAGCCATGGATGGATTACAGTCAGTGCTATACACTCCTAGAAAAAAGGGTTCCAAAAGGGTTCTTCAGCTGTCCCCATAGGAGAACCCTTTGAAYWACCCGTTTTGCTTCCAGATAGAACTCTTTGGGGTTTCATGTAGAACCCTCTGGGGAAAGGGTTKTACCTGGAACCAAAAGGGTTCTACCTGGAACCAAAAATAGTTCTTCAAAGGGTTATCCTATGGGGACAGCAAAATAACCCTTGTAGGTTCTAGATAGCACCTTTTTTTCTAAGAGTGTATTGAACCACTAGCTAATACGTATATTGAGTGATATGAACCTTGGATGAACCAGTTAGCTAATCAGTATATATGAGTGATATGAACCTTGGGATGAACCAGTTAGTAATCAGTATATATGAGTGATATGAACCTGTGGATGAACCAGTTAGCTAATACAGTATATATGAGTGATATGAACCTGTGGATCTAATACGTATATACAGTGGGAAGAAAAAGTATGTGAACTCTTAGAATTACCTGGATTTGCATAAATTGGTCATAAAATTGCACAAACTACCTGTCCTCTAGGACACCTACAGCACCCGATGTCACAGGAAGGCCAAAAAAGATCATCAAGGACAAAAACCACCGAGCCACTGCCTGTTAACCCCACTATCATCCAGAAGGCGAGGTCAGTACAGGTGCATCAAAGCTGAACCGAGACTTGAGAAAACAGCTTCTATCTCAAGGTCATCAGACTGCTAAACAGCAATCACTAACAGAGAGGCTGCTGCCTACATTGAGACCGATCACTGGACACTAATTAAATGGATCACTAGTCACTTTAACAATTGCCACTTTAATAATGTTTACATATCTTACATTACTCATATCACATGTATATACTGTATTGTATACCATCTATTGCACCTTGCCTATTCCACTCGGCCATCACTCATCCATATACTTATATGTACATATTCTCATTCACCCCTTTAGCTTTGTGTGTATTTGGTAGTTGTTGGGGAATTGTTAGATTACTTGTTAGATATTACTGCACTGTCGGAACGAGAAGCACAATTATTTCGCTACACTCGCATTAACATCTGCTAACCGTGTGTATGTGACCAATAAAATTTGATTAGATTCGATTTGATTTGATTTTAGACAAACACAGTTTGCATAAACTAATAACACACAAACAATTATAATTTTTTATGTCTTTATTGAACACCCCGTGTAAACATTCACAGTGCAGGGTTGAAAAAGTATGTGAACCCTTAGATTTAATAACTGGTTTACCCTCCTTTGTCAGCAATAACCTCAACCAAACGTTTTCTGTAGTTGTAGATCAGACCTGCACAACGGTGATGTCTGGTGTGAACCGCTCTCTTGAGGMCATGCCACAGCATCTCAGTCGGGTTTAGGTCAGTTCTGTTCAAGCCATTCTGTTGTTGATTTACTTCTGTCTTTTGGGTTGTTGTCCTGTTGCCTCACCTAACTTCTGTTGGCGGACAGATAGCCTTACATTCTCCTACGAAATGACTTGATAAACTTGGGAATTCATTTTTCCGTCGATGATAGCAAGTTGTCCAGGCCCGGAGACAGCAAAGCAGCCCCAAACCATGATGCTCCCTCAAACATACTTTACAGTTGGGATGAGGTTTTGATGTTGGTGTGTTGTGCCTTTTTGTCTCCACACATAGTGTTGTGTGTTCCTTCCTTCCAAACAACACAACTTTAGTTTCATCTGTCCACAGAATATTTTGCCAGTAGCGCTGTGGAACATCCAGGTGCTCTTTTGCGAACTTCAGACATGCAGCAATGTTTTTTTTGGACAGCAGTGGCTTCTTCCATGGTGTCCTCCCATGAACACCATTCTTGTTTAGTGTTTTATGTATTGTAGTCTCGGCAACAGAGATGTTAGCATCTTTCAGAGATTTCTHTAAGTCTTTAGCTGACACTCTAGGATTCTTCTTAACCTCATTGAYTATTCTGCGCTGTGCTCTTGCAGTCATCTTTGCAGGATGGCCACTCCTAGGGAGAGTAGCAACAGTGCGGAACTTTCTCCATTTACAGACAATTTGTCTTACTGTGGACTGACTTTTAGAGATACTTTTGTAACCCTTTCCAGCTTTATGCAAGTCAACCATTCTTAGTCTTAGGTCTTCTGAGATCTCTTTTGTTCGAGGCATGGTTCACATCAGGCAATAATAATTGTGAAGAGCAAACTCTAATTTGGTGAGTGTTTTTTATAGGGCAGGGCAGCTCTAACTTAAATCTCCAATCTCGTCTCATTGATTCGACTCCAGGTTAGTTGACTCCTGACTCCAATTAGCTTTGGAGAAGTCATTAGCCTTGGGGTTCACATACTTTTTCCAACCTACACTGTGAATGTTTAAATGATGTATTCAATATAGACAAGAAAATGCAATAATTTGTATGTTATTAGTTTAAGCACACTGTGTTGTGACTTAGATTAAGATCAGATAACATTTTCTGTAAAATGTATGCAGAAATCCAGGTAATTCCAAAGTGTTCACGTACTTTTTCTTGCCACTCTATGAGTGATATGAACCAGTTAGCCAATGAGCTATACATGACTGATATGAACCAGTTAGCTAATGCGCTATATATGACTGATATGAACCAGTTAGCTAATGAGCTATATATGACTGATATGAACCAGTTAGCTAATGAGCTATACAAGTGATATGAACCAGTTAGCTAATGAGCTGTACAAGTGATATGAACCAGTTAGCTAATGCTGTATATATAATGATATGAACAGTTAGCTAATGCGCTATATATAAATGATATGAACCAGTTAGCTAATGCGCTATATATAAATGATAGAACCAATTAGCTAATGCGCTATATATAAATGATATGAACCAGTTAGCTAATGCGCTATATATAAATGATATGAACCAGTTAGCTAATGCGCTATATATAATGATATGAACCAGTTAGCTAATGCGGTATATATAAATGATATGAACCAGTTAGCTAATGCGCTATATATAATGATATGAACCAGTTAGCTAATGCGGTATATATAAATGATATGAACAGTTAGCTAATGCGCTATATATAAATGATATGAACCAGTTGCTAATGCGGTATATATAAATGATATGAACCAGTTAGCTAATGCGCTATATATAAATGATATGAACCAGTTAGCTAATGCGCTATATATAAATGATATGAACCAGTTAGCTAATGCGCTCTATGAGTCAGACCAGGTTTACAGGTTTGGACAATTGTTCTACTCGGAATGGATTGTTGTTCTGTTATTGCTCTTTCCTGGGAATTTTCCCAGGTTTCATACTTTTACAGTTAAGAAAGGTGACTGGTTTTGGTTGGATCAGGAATCTATATTAAGTAATTATTCCATTGTTGTAACTATGCATCTCTGCAAAGTCCTGATCCTATCCGATGTTCAATGTCTCAAGGATGAAAATATGAAATGTAAATTGCCCCAGATACAGAAAGGGAGTGTCTACTAAGTTGATAAATATAGTAGGTCTCTGTAAGGGGTAAATCCAGGTTTTTTCAAAAAGCGTGTGTGTGTGTGGGGATGCGTTTGTAGATATGTGTGTGGGGGATGCGTTTGTAGATGTGTGTGTCTGTGTGTGGGGGGATGCGTTTGTAGATGTGTGTGTATGTGTGTGTGGGGATGCGTTTGTAGATGTGTGTGTCTGTGTGTGGGGGATGCGTTTGTAGATGTGTGTGTATGTGTGTGTGGGGATGCGTTTGTAGATGTGTGTGCGCGCACTTACGGACTTGATTGATGAGTTTTTGCTGTTCTCTTTCCCGAAATGTGCACTTGGTCACTTCCCTCATGGATTAGATAGAGAAGGTGGTATAAGAACTATGTGTCTGGTTCTGATAAGGGCTTACTAAGAAAAACTTCAAAAAGGACTAATTCAAGGCACAATATAATTATTTCTATAAGACGGGTATAAGAAATATGGTGGGTGAAAACTGCCTCTAGCACATGTTTACATCAATCCAATGTTTTCAAATGTGTGGGCAGGAGTGCAACAGTTTGGGAGAAATGACAGATAATTGGGACACAGGGACAGACACAGAGTTGAACAGCTTCTTTATTCCCCAGTGGATGTACAGGTAACTGACAAAATAAACACGGGAGTAAATGAGGGATACAAAGTGTATTGAAAGCAGGTGCTTCCACACAGGTGTGGTTCCTGAGTTAATTAAGCAATTAACATCCCATCATGCTTAGGGTCATGTATAAAAATGCTGGGCAGGCCATTATTTTGTCTACCACGGCTATGCCCCCATAGGATGACATTGCCCCCATCCACAGGGCAAGAGTGGTAACTGAATGGTTTGATTGGAGGCAATGAAACTCTGTATGCCATGTCTGTCTCAGTCACCAGATCTCAACCCAAATGAAGACTTCTAGGAGATTCTGGAGCAGCACCTGAGACAGCGGTTTCCACCWATTTCAACAAAACYCCAAATGATGGAATTTCTCATGGAAGAATGGTGTTGCATCCRTCCAATAGAGTTCCAGACACGTGTAGACTCTATGACAAGTGTCATTCTGGCTGTTCTGGCTCGTGTTGGCCCAACGCCCTATTAAGACACTTAATGTTGCAGTTTCCTTTACCCTTATATTGTAATGTTGTGGTTGCTGTCTATTATATTTCTCTCTTGTCAGATAGAAAGTAACATCAGAAGGTTCACAGCGGTAGCTGTTGGATGAGAGTACTCTGGTCTACACAGCATCACGTTGCCATGGCAACTCCCCCACTTTCACAAACCACCTCTATGTTACATGCAGTTCAGATTGCAAAGAGCCACTGGGCACACACTCGTTGAATCAACGTTGTATCCACTTCATTTCAATGAAATGACGTTGAACCAACGTAGAATAGACGTTGAATTGACGTCCGTGCCCAGTGGGAAATTTCCTGCCATGAACAAGCAAAAATGCTTGTTCTGTGAATGTTGTTACCTCCGGKCCCAGCCAGTCTTATCAGATCTCCACAGCCACTTCCTATTACCACTGACGGTTGCTGTGTCGGTCTGTGACCAGCTGTGTCTGTGAGGGTTACTGTATCTCACTCTCTTTTACAGTCCGTGTCTGTGACTCTGTGTCTGGTCTGCTAATGTGACATACAGGAGAAGTGTAGAGCAGAAACCCTGATGTGAAATAGAACAGGAGACCCATGTCATCTTGGGAGACAGAAAGTTAAAGGCCTATTATGTCAGCAGTTCTGTGGGATTGAGATGTTTTATTTCCCTCTTGGACGTGGAGGCCTAAACAATGAATAGCATAACACATGATGTCACAACACATAACAGTTACAGACATACAGCCCTGGGACCTACTGTAGTCTAATGTGACCATGTTCATCTCTGTCCATAAAGCCCTGGGACCTACTGTAGTCTAATGAGACCATGTTCTCTCTGCATAAAGCCCTGGGACCTACTGTAGTCTAATGAGACCATGTTCATCTCTGTCCATAAAGCCCTGGGACCTACTGTAGTCTAATGAGACCATGTTCTTCTCTGTCCATAAAGCCCTGGGACCTACTGTAGTCTAATGTGAACATGTTCTCTGTGCATAAAGCCCTGGGACCTACTGTAGTCTAATGAGAACATGTTCTCTATGCATAAGCCCTGGGACCTACTGTGTCTAATGAGACCATGTTTCTTCTCTGTCCATAAGCCCTGGGACCTACTGTAGTCTAATGAAGACCATGTTCTCTCTGTCTAAAGCCCTGGGACCTACTGTAGTCTAATGAGACCATGTCTTCTCTGTCATAAAGCCCTGGGACCTCTGTAGTCTAATGAGACCATGTTCTCTCTGTATAAAGGCCCTGGGACCTACTGTAGTCTAATGAGACCATGTTCTTCTTGTCCATAAAGCCCGGGACTACTGTAGTCTAATGAGACCATGTTCATCTCTGTCCATAAAGCCCTGGGACCTACTGTAGCTAATGAAGACCATGTTCATCTCTGTCCATAAAAGCCCTGGGACCTACTGTAGTCTAATGAGACCATGTTCTCTCTGTCCATAAAGCCTGGGACCTACTGTAGTCTAATGAGACCATGTTCTCTCTGCATAAAGCCTGGGACCTACTGTAGTCTAATGAGACATGTTCTCTCTGCATAAAGCCCTGGGACCTACTGTAGTCTAATGAGACATGTTCTCTCTGTCCATAAAGCCCTGGGACCTACTGTAGTCTAATGAGACCATGTTCTCCTCTCTGCATAAAAGCCCTGGGACCTACTGTAGTCTAATGAGAACATGTTCTTCTCTGTATAAGCCCTGGGACCTACTGTAGTCTAATGAGAACATGTTCTTCTCTCTGTATAAAGCCCTGGGACCTACTGTAGTCTAATGAGAACATGTTCTCTGTCCATAAGCCTGGGACCTACTGTAGTCTAATGAGAACATGTTCTCCTCTCTGTATAAGCCCTGGGACCTACTGTAGTCTAATGTGAACATGTTCTTCTTCTGTATAAAGCCCTGGGACCTACTGTAGTCTAATGAGAACATGTTCTTCTCTGTCCATAAAGCCCTGGGACCTCTGTAGTCTAATGAGACCATGTTCTCTGTCCATAAAGCCCTGGGACCTACTGTAGTCTAATGTGAACATGTTCTTCTCTCTGTATAAAGCCCTGGGACCTACTGTAGTCTAATGAGACATGTTCTTCTCTGTCCAATAAGCCCTGGGACCTACTGTAGTCTAATGGAAAATGTTCTCTGTGCATAAAGCCCTGGGACCTACTGTAGTCTAATGAGAACATGTTCTCTGTCCATAAAGCCCTGGGACCTACTGTAGTCTAATGAGAACATGTTCTTCTTGTCCTAAAGCCCTGGGACCTACTGTAGTCTAATGAGAACATGTTCTTCTCTGTCCATAAAGCCCTGGGACCTACTTTAGTGTAATGGAACATGTTCTCTGTCCTAAAGCCCTGGGCCTACTGTAGTCTAATGAGAACATGTTCTTTCTCTCTGTCATAAAGCCCTGGGACCTACTGTAGTCTAATGAGACATGTTCTTCTCTGTCCATAAGCCCCTGGGACCTACTGTAGTCTAATGAGAACCATGTTCATCTCTGTCCATAAAGTCCTGGGACCTACTGTAGTCTAATGAGAAACATGTTCATCTCTTGTCCATAAAGCCCTGGGACCTACTGTAGTCTAATGAGAACCATGTTCTCTGTGACATAAAGCCCTGGGACCTACTGTAGCCTAATGAGAACATGTTCTCTGTCCATAAAGCCCTGGGACCTACTGTAGTCTAATGAGCCATGTTCTCTCTGTCCATAAACCCTGGGACCTACTGTAGTCTAATGAGAACATGTTTCTCTGTCCATAAAGCCCTGGGACCTACTGTAGTCTAATGAGAACATGTTCTCTGTCCATAAAGCCCTGGGACCTACTGTAGTCTAATGAGAACATGTTCTTCTCTGTCCATAAAGCCCTGGGACCTACTGTAGTCTAATGAGAACATGTTTCTCTGTCCATAAAGCCCTGGGACCTACTGTAGTCTAATGAGAACATGTTCTTCTCTCTGTCCATAAAGCCCTGGGACCTACTGTAGTCTAATGAGAACATGTTCATCTCTGTCCATAAAGCCCTGGGACCTACTGTAGTCTAATGAGAACATGTTCTCTGCATAAAGCCCTGGGACCTACTGTAGCCTAATGAGAACATGTTCTCTGTCCATAAAGCCCTGGGACCTACTGTAGTCTAATGAGACATGTTCATCTCTGTCCATAAAGCCCTGGGACCTACTGTAGTCTAATGAGAACATGTTTCTCTCTGTCCATAAAGCCCTGGGACCTACTGTAGTCTAATGAGAACATGTTCTTCTCTGTCCATAAAGCCCTGGGACCTACTGTAGTCTAATGAGAACATGTTTCTCTGTCCATAAGCCCTGGGACCTACTGTAGTCTAATGAGAACATGTTCTCTCTCTGTCCATAAAGCCCTGGGACCTACTGTAGTCTAATGAGACCATGTTCTCTCTGTCCATAAAGCCCTGGGACCTACTGTAGTCTAATGAGAACATGTTCTCTGTGCTAAAAGCCCTG
This sequence comes from Salvelinus sp. IW2-2015, assembly GCF_002910315.2. Classification (NCBI taxonomy): domain Eukaryota; kingdom Metazoa; phylum Chordata; class Actinopteri; order Salmoniformes; family Salmonidae; genus Salvelinus; species Salvelinus sp. IW2-2015. Next base: position 29,749 of record NW_019946071.1, read on the forward strand.
GGACCTACTGTAGCTAATGAGAACATGTTTCCTGTCCATAAAGCCCTGGGACCTACTGTAGTCTAATGAGAACATGTTCTTCTGTCATAAAGCCCTGGACCTACTGTAGTCTAATGAGAACATGTTCATCTCTGTCCATAAAGCCCTGGGACCTACTGTAGTCTAATGAGAACATGTTCTCTGTCCATAAAGCCCTGGGACCTACTGTAGTCTAATGAGAACATGTTCTTCTCTGTCCATAAAGCCCTGGGACCTACTGTAGCTAATGAGAACCATGTTCTCTGTTCATATAAGCCCTGGGACCTACTGTAGTCTAATGAGACATGTTCTCTGTCCATAAGCCTGGGACCTACTGTAGTCTAATGAGAACATGTTTCTCTGTCCATAAAGCCCTGGGACCTACTGAGTCTAAGTGTGATAGGACAGGGATTGACCATATAAACTGGACAGTACTCTAAGTGTGATAGGACCAGGGATTGACCATATAACCTGGACAGTACTCTAAGTGTGATAGGACCAGGGATTGACCATATAACTGGACAGTACTCTAAGTGTGATAGGACCAGGGATTGACCATATAACTGGACAGTACTCTAAGTGTGATAGGACCAGGGATTGACCAATATAACTGGACAGTACTCTAAGTGTGATAGGACCAGGGATTGACCATATAACTGGACAGTACTCTAAGTGTGATAGGACCAGGGATTGACCATATAACTGGACAGTACTCTAAGTGTGATAGGACAGGGATTGACCATATAACTGGACAGTACTCTAAGTGTGATAGGACCAGGGATTGACCATATAACTGGACATAGTCTCTAATGTGATAGGACCAGGGATTGACCATATAACTGGACAGTACTCAAGTGTGATAGGACCAGGGATTGACCATATAACTGGACAGTACTCTAAGTGTGATAGGACCAGGGATTGACCATATAACTGGACAGTACTCTAAGTGTGATAGGACCAGGGATTGACCATATAACTGGACAGTACTCCTAAGTGTGATAGGACCAGGGATTGACCATATAACTGGACAGTACTCTAAGTGTGATAGGACCAGGGATTGACCATATAACTGGACAGTACTCTAAGTGTGATAGGACCAGGGATTGACCATATAACTGGACAGTACTCTAAGTGTGATAGGAGCCAGGGATTGACCATATAACTGGCAGTACTAAGTGTGATAGGACCGGGATTGACCATATAACTGGACAGTACTCTAAGTGTGATAGGACCAGGATTGACCATATACTGGCAGTACTCTAGTGTGATAGACAGGATGACCTATATGGACAGTACCTTACCCATCTTAAAACTACTATGATCTATGTGTTCTGACCAGGATAAAGCTGGTCCAACATGACCTAGTAGTGTTGTTTTTTCCACTTGCTCTACATGCGTTCTATTCATCGACAAATTCAATTGGAGATCATCAGCAAGCATATACTGTATCTTGAACCAAATACAATACAGTTAGTTAAAAAATATGTTCAACAACAATTTGTTCATATCAATTTTGAGTTTTACCTAGTAACAGTTCATGATAGATGACATCAGAAGCAGCACTGAAATCTAGCAACACTGCACCAACTAACTTCCTGTCATCCATACTCTTTTAACCAATCATCTGTCATTTGTGCAGAGGCCGTACTCGTAGAATGTCCTTCTTTGTATGCTGGAAACCCGTTATCAGACCATTACATGAGAAATAATCCACGATTTGTACAGATACATGTTTTTCAATAATTGATTTAACAGGCAGCAAGCTTATAGGACGACTATGAGGGCCAGTGAATGCAGATGTTGTATCCTTAAGTAGTGGAATAACCTTTGACTCTTTCCAGACTTCTGGGCACACCCCATAACATCAAGCACTATGGCAAATATGAGCGATTGGGCTAGATGTTTGGTTAGATATTTGGTTAGCTGTAACTCTATTTGGTGTCCAGATGATCTGTTCCAGGTGACGTGTCATCCGACAGAGACAACAGCATCCTTTCTACCTCTTTCCTTTCTACTTGGTGAAATTTAAACCTGCATTTCCTCTCCTTCATGATACCATATTTGATGGCAGTGCAGCTCGACCAAGTGAGCCACACAGGACAGCCAACACAGTCAAGGCAAAGTCACCAACACCGTATCTGGTTGTCCTTTACTTTGCCTTTACTGTAGTTATGTCTTGATGGAGTTTTCTGCCTGATATAGCGCTGGTCTGATACCAAGGATAAGAATATTTAGAAGTTAAGCTTTGCTGTTCTCTTTCTCTTTTACCTCATTCTCTAACTCTGTAGCAGGTTGGCATGTATTGTCATGAATCATGCCCTGGAGGCAGCTCTGCGGAGGGATCACTAGCTGGCACAGCCAAAAGTCAGAACATTTCAAATCAAAATCAATGTTATTTGTCACATACACATGGTTAGCAGATGTTAATGCGAGTGTAGCGAAATGCTTGTGCTTCTAGTTCCGACAATGCAGTAATAACCAACGAGTAATCTAACCTGTCAATTCCACAACTACTACCTTATACACGCAAGTGTAGGGATAAAAGAATATGTACATAAAGATATTGTACTAATATTGGTATGAAGTGAGTGATGGTACAGAACGGCATAGGCAAGATGCAGTAGATGGTATCGAGTACAGTATATACATATGAGATGAGTAATGTAGGGTAGTTAAACATAAAAAGTGCATATTTAAAGTGGTTAGTGATACATGTATTACATAAGATGGCAAGATGCAGTAGATGATATAGAGTACAGTATATACATATACATTATATTAAGTGGCATTGTTTAAAGTGGCTAGTGATACATTTTTGATCAATTTCCATCAATTTCCATTATTAAAGTGAGCTGGAGTTGAGTCAGTATGTTGGCAGCAGCCACTCAATGTTAGTGGTGGCTGTTTAACAGTCTGATGGCTTGAGATAGAAGCTGTTTTTCAGTCTATCGGTCCCTGCTTTGATGCACCTGTACTGACCTCGCCTTCTGGATGATAGCGGGGTGAACAGGCAGTGGCTTGGGTGGTTGTTGTCCTTGATGATCTTTATGGCCTTCCTGTGACACCACAATGCATAACCCAAATGCACATTTTTGTATTCATTAATTTTTACGATAATAGCTCATTTTGACTTTGCAGCTGGCCCATCTAGCTGGCCCAGAAATCATCTAGCTGGCCCAGCTTCCAGGGAAAGATTAATAACAATAAACGGTAACCTGCAACTCGCAATGCCGTTATCGCCTACTTGCACATCTACCTCTTGCTTCTCCAATCTTCCCACACACACACACACACACACACACACACACCACACACACACACACACACACACACACACACACACACACACACACACACACACACACCACACACACACACACACACACACACACACACTGGATGTCTTGAGAAACAGTAAGAATCCCCAGTCATCTGTCAGACATGAGAGGGAAAGAGAGAAGAGGAGAAGAGAGGGAGGGAGGAAGAGAGGGATAGAGAGAGAGAGCGACAGAGGGAGGAAATTGGGGGTAGAGGGGAGAGACAGAGAGATAGAGGGAGAAGGGAAGCAGGAGGGAGAGAGAAAGAGAAGGGGAGGAAGGAGAGGAAGGAGGAGAGAAAATAACAAATGTAGAGGAATCTATTTCTAGCCTTCAGAGAAGCACCATCCCACCTCAGTAATTTGTCTGGTCTTCTGAGGGATATGGAGAACAAATACCCTGCCTAAAAGCGCTTGACAATGGATCTTATTTCACTTGAAACGGGGTCATATACTGTAGATGTCTCAGGCATTTAGAGAAGCCACAGACAGTGGGGGGGTAGATGCTAAGTGGGATCCTTGGGATGCCCCTACCTTAAACCTTACCCCTTACCCTTATCCTAACCTTAACCATAACCCTTACCCTTATCCTAACCCTAACCCTTATCCTAACCTTAACCATAACCCTTACTTAACCCTAACCCTTATCCTAACCTTAACCATAACCCTTACCTAACCCTAACCCTTATCCTAACCTTAACCATAACCCTTACCTAACCCTAACCCTTATCCTAACCTTAACCATAACCCTTACCTAACCCTAACCTTGACCGTAACAGTTTTACATGGCAACATCCCAAGGATCCCACTCAGACTTTTGCGTGAGGGGACTGACAGGAACAGGAACAGCCCAGGTTTAGTAGTAATGTATTTTATATTTGATCAGATGGTCAGAAAGGTAGAGATGACATTAAAGTAACTGTCCAGTGTTTCCAGATTTCTATGAAATATGACCTATAATTAATTACAATATGAGTGAAGTAGTTTTTCTTCCAAAAAATTGTAATTAAGTATGTTTAAAAGCAGCTTTTCTGTGTTTAAATGGTGTAGGCATACCCCAACAACGTAAACCGGTCATTCTAAATATAAATGTAGTAGGGCTCCCGAGTGGCACAGCGCTCTAAGGCACTGCATCTAAGTGCTAGAAACATCACTACAGAGTGCTAGAAATATCACTACAGACTCTGGTTCGATTCCAGGCTGTATCACAGCCGGCTGTGATTGGGAGTCGCACAATTGGCCTAGTGTCGTTAGGGTTAGGGTTTGGCCGGGGTAGACCGTCATTGTAAATAAGAATTTGTTCTTAACTGACTTGCCTAGTTAAATAAAGGTTAAATAAAAAAGTWGACTGCTGATTGGTCAGCTCATCTTCCTCAGTAAGATGACATCATCCTCTATAAGCATTTTTTTTAATGGTGCGTTTGAGATACAAGTTTGAGGTGAGTTTTTTTAAGTGTTATTTCCTCCAATTTAAGCTTTGGCCACAAATACTAGAATATGATGAGTCAACAACATTGTTTAGGTAGGAGTTATCAGAATATGAACTTTTAATATGTTCACTGGTCAGTTATTGTAACATAAATAGGCTCCTAGATGAAACGAGTATAGCCTAGCAGTTGTCATGGAGGAGTTACATCTGGCTGAAAAGCTCACTTTTCCAATCTACAGTAACGTCACTCTCCTCCTACACTATCTGGAGGAAGTCTAGATTCTGTCCGGTTCCAATCTAAACAAGGTAACGTCACTCTCCTCCTACACTATCTGGAGGAAGTCTAGATTCTGTTCCGGTTCCTCTACAGTAACGTCACTCTCCTCCTACACTATCTGGAGGAAGTCTAGATTCTGTCCGGTTCCGATCTACAGTAACGTCACTCTCTCCTACATATCTGGGGAAGTCTAGATTCTGTCCGGTTCCATCTACAGTAACGTCACTCTCTCCTAACTAATCTGGAGGAAGTCTAGATTCTGTCCGGTTCCAATCGTAGATGTCTTATTGATGATTTTTGTAAGTGAAACACTCAGACAGCTCAGCGTTCAACACCATAGTGCCCACAGAGCTCATCACTAAGCTGAAGACCCTGGACTGACATCTCCCTCTGCAACTGGATCCTGGACTTCCTGACGGGCCCCCCCGGTGGTAAGGGTAGGCAACAACACATTTGCCCACGCTGATCCTCAACACGGGGGCCCACGGGGTGCTGCTTAGTCCCCTCCTGTACTCCCTCTTCACTCATGACTGCGTGGCCCAAACAAACTCCACACTA
>NW_019946072.1:0-13339 GCF_002910315.2 Salvelinus sp. IW2-2015
TATTGATCATCCCTTAGCAGACATTGATCATCCCTTAGAGCACGGTGAAGTTATTAATTACACACTGGATGGTGTATCAATACACCCAGTCACTAYAGAGATACCGGCGTTCTTCCTAACTCAGTAGCCGGAGAGGAAGGAAACCGCTCAGGGATTTCACCATGAGGCCAATGGTGACTTTAAAACCGTTACAGAGTTTAATGGCTGTGATTGGAGATGGATCAACAACATTGTAGTTACTCCATAATACTAATCTAAATAACAGAGTGAAAAGAAGGTCTGTACAGAATACAAATATACCAAAACATGCATCCAGTTTGCAATAAGGCATTAAAGTAGAACAACAATAAATGTGGCAAAGAAATTAACTTTATGTCTTGAATACAAAGCGTTATGTTTGGGRCAAATCCAACACAACACATTAATGAGTACCACTCTTCATAATTTTAAGCATGGCGGTGGCTGCATCATGTTATGGGTATGCTTGTCGTCGGCAAGGACTAGGGAGTATTTTAGGATAAAAATAAACAGAATAGCACTAAGCACAGGCAAAATCATCTCTCTCTCCCTCTACTCCTTCCTCTCTCCCTCCCTCCCTCTTCTCCTAAGCCACAGGGAAACTCCTAGAGGAAAACCTGGTTCAGTCTGCTTTCCACCAGACACTGGGAGATTAATTCACCTTTCAGCAGGACAATAACCGAACACACAAGGCCAAATATACGCTGGAGTTGCTTGTCAAATTGAATTTTATTGGTCACATACACATATTTAGCAGATGTTATTGCGTGTGTAGTGAAATGCTTGTTTTTCTAGCTCCAACAGTGAATGTTCCTGAGCGGCCTCTCTCAGTACCTCAGTACCTCTCTCAGTACCTCAGTACCTCTCTCAGTACCTCTCTCAGTACCTCTCTCAGTACCTCAGTACCTCTCTTCTCTCAGTAACTCAGTACCTCTCTCAGACACTCAGTACCTCTCTAAGTACCTCAGTACCTCTCTCAGTACCTCTCTCAGTACCTCTTCTCAGTACCTCTCTCAGTAACCTCTCTCAAGTACCTCTCTCAGTTACCTTCAGATACCTCTTCCTCAGTACCTCAGTACCTCTCTCATTTACCTCAGTACCTCTCTCAGTACCTCTCTCAGTACCTCAGTACCTCTCTCAGTACCTCAGTACCTCTCTCAGTACCTCAGTACCTCTCTCAGTACCTCAGTACCTCTCTCAGTTCAATTCAAGGACTTTATTGACATGGGAAACACATGTTAACGTTGCCAAAGCAAGTGATGTTGATAATAAACAAAAGTGAAATAAACAATAAAAATGAACAGTAAACATTACACTCACAGAAGTGTCTCTGTCTCTCTCTGAGCATTTCCAGGTTAACCCAGTCGTTATGGTGGTGGAGAGGGTCACTCCACAGTCCACACAACAAAGCCATTACCACACACACACACACACACACACACACACACACACACACACACACACACTGCTCTTGTGTTGTCACCACTTTCTCTTCTCTGTTTCCAGCTGAGAGGCTGATCAATCAAGTATAGGATCMCAAGGCGATTGTCGATATCCTGATCAATTGACAGAGTGTTTTCTATAGGAAGCATTTATTCTCATCTCAACATCCAMTATTGATTAGATGYATTGTTTTCAGCGTCGCTTAGAGACGAAGCAATCACTTATCAGACCTGTTTTACATCTGCTTCAATCCTGTTGTTTCCTCCTGTCATATTTATTTATTTATTGTTTATTTCACATTTATTTAACCAGGTAGGCCAGTTGAGAACAAGTTCTCATTTACAACTGCGACCTGGACAAGATAAAGCAAAGCAGTTCGACACAAACAACAACACAGAGTTACACATGGAGTAAAACAAACATACAGTCAATAACACAATAGAAAAAGTCTATATACAGTGTGTGCAAATGAGGTAGGATAAGGGAGGTAAGGCAATAAATAGGCCCCTAAGTGTGTTAAATTAATTACAAATATAGCAATTAGACACTGGGAGTGATAGATGTGCAGGAGAATGGAACGTAGAGATACCTGGAGTGATAGATGTGGCAGGAGATGAATGTAGAGATACTGGAGTGATAGATGTGCAGGAGATGAATGTAGAGATACTGGGTGATAGATGTAGGGATGATGACAGTAGAGTACTGGGTGATAGATGTGCAGGAGATAAGTAAGTAGAGATACTGGGGTGATAGATGTCAGGAGATGAAGGTAGAGATACTGGGGTGATAGATGTACAGGAGATGAATGTAGAGATACTGGAGTGATAGATGTACAGGAGATGAATGTAGAGATACTGGAGTGATAGATGTACAGGAGATGAATGTACAAGTAGAGATACTGGGGTGATAGATGTCAGGAGATGAATGTAGAGATACTGGGGTGATAGATGTACAGGAGATGAATGTAGAGATACTGGGGTGATAGATGTACAGGAGATGAATGTAGAGATACTGGGTGATAGATGTACAGGAGATGAATGTAGAGATACTGGGTGATAGATGTACAGGAGATGAATGTAGAGATACTGGGGGTGATAGATGTACAGGAGATGAATGTAGAGATACTGGGTGATAGATGTACAGGAGATGAATGTAGAGATACTGGGGTGATAGATGTACAGGAGATGAATGTAAGAGATACTGGGTGGATAGATGTTACAGGAAGATGATGTAGAGATACTGGGGTGATAGATGTACAGGAGGATGAATGTAAATAGAGATTACTGGAGTGATAGATGTACAGGAGATGATGTGAGATATGGTAGAGATGTTAGATGTACAGGAGATGAATGTAGGATACTGGGGTGTTAGATGTACAGGAGATTGAATGTAGATATACTGGGGGTGGATAGATGTACAGGAGATGATGTAACAAGTAGAGATACTGGAGTGATAGATTTACAGGAGATGAATGTAAAGTAAGATACTGGAGTGATAGATGTGCAGGAGATGAATGTAGTGATACTGGGTGATAGATGTTACAGGAGATGAATGTAGAGATACTGGAGTGATAGATGTTACAGGAGATGAATGTCAAGTAGAGATACTGGGGTGATAGTGTGCAGGAGATGAATGTAGAGATACTGGAGTGATAGATGTCAGGAGATGAATGTCAAGTAGAGTACTGGGGTGATAGATGTGCAGGAGATAATGTAGAGATACTGGGTGATAGATGTACAGGAAATGAATGTACAAGTAGAGATACTGGGGTGATAGATGTGCAGGAGATGAATGTAGATATACTGGGGTGATAGATGTACAGGAGATGAATGTAAGATATACTGGGGTGATAGATGTACAGGAGATGAATGTAGAGATACTGGAGTGATAGATGTACAGGATATGAATGTAGAATACTGGATGATAGATGTACAGGAGATGAATGTAGAGATACTGGAGTGATAGATGTACAGGAGATGAATGTAGTAGAGATACTGGGGTGATAGATGTTACAGGAGATGAATGTTAGAGATACTGGGTGATAGATGTACAGGAATAATGTAGAGATACTGGGTTATAGATGTACAGGAGATGAATGTAGAGATACTGGGGTGATAGATGTACAGGAGATGAATGTCAAGTAGAGATACTGGGTGTAGATGTCAGGAGATGAATTAGGATACTGGGGTGTAGATGTACAGGAGATGAATGTACAAGTAATACTGGGTGATAGATGTCAGGAGATGAATGTACAAAGTAGAGATACTGGGGTGCAAGGAGCAAAATAAATACAGTATAAACTGGGTGGTTCCACCCTGAATGCTGATTGGCTGAAAGGCTGGTATATCAGACCGTTATACCACGGGTTTGACAAAACATGTATTTTTACTGCTCTAATTACATTGTTAACCAGTTTATAATAGCAATAAGGCACCTCTGAGGTTTGTGGTATCATGGCCAATATACACAGCTAAGGCTTTATCCGAGCACTCCGCGTTGTGTGTGCTTAAGAACAGCCCTTAGCCGTGGTATATTGGCCGGTATACCACACCTCCTCGTGCCTTATTGCTTAAATATATTGGTCACTGAGTTAAACTGACAGCTTTAAATGGCAAAATAGGTTAGAGTTGTTGGAAAAAAGTATGTTTTTAGTTGATAAAAACTAATCCTGTTCCGTGATTGTTGTTTTCCTCCTCATTTGGAGCGAGTACAGTATGGCCCATCCCGGCTGGCTTCCCCTCTCTCAGCCCACCCATCCCAGGCTGGCTTCCCCTCCTCCGCCTTCCCTTCCCTCCTCCTCCCCCTCCTCCTCCCCCCCTCCCAGGCTGCGGCCCACCTCCCCCACCAGGGTGCCCTCCCGTTCGGTTGTTCCCCCTCCCCCTCCTCCTCCCCCGGGGTTCTGTGGGCTGGCTCTCCTACCCCACAACACCTTGCCTTTCGGACTCCGGCCCAAGAAGGAGTTCAAGCTCGAGACTTCCATGAAGCGACTCAACTGGTCCAAGGTGAGACACTCATCATCAATCACTCCACTCACTCACTCACTCACTCACTCACTCACTCACTATGTCACTCACTTCACTCTGTCACTCACTCTGTCACTCACTCTGTCACACGACACACACACACACACACCACACACACACCACACAACCACACACACACACCACACACCACCACACACAACACACACACACACACACACAACACTCACTCTCACACTGCCTGGCCTTCTGTTACTAACAGATATTGCTAACATGTTGTGTGTCTGAAAACACAGCATGTGGCTCTGTGAACAAGGCTGTTTTTGAGGTCATAGCATCAGACGAGTGTGTGTGTGTGTGTGTGTGTGTGTGTGTGTGTGTGTGTGTGTGTGTGTGTGTGTGTGAGAAGTGCTACTCAAGAGGCCCGCCTGCTGATCACACTAGAAAGTCTCTTGTGAGTTTTAGAGGCACCATCTCTAAACTTTAAAATCCTATCAGTGTAGAGTGTTTTTGGGGGGATAGATTCATGCCTATTAAACGTGTGTTTGGTTGTGTGTGTGTGTCCTGTCCAGCTGTACACCAACACAAGGGGTCTCCTCGGTGTCTTGTTGAAACCTGTTACAAGCTGATCACAACACAAAATGCATGCGTCACCTAATCACACCCTATTCACTGTGTAGTGCACTACTTTACCATGGTTCAAAAAGTAGTACTCTGCCCATTTTAATATATATATATAGGTAGTCGGGTGCTGGTTGGGACGTATCCTTACGCCAACGCTTCCTCCCTCATCAGATCCGACATCTGGTCCGGCTTGTTAAACAGCTGTATGAACGTTTATCAAAAACAGGAAGTGAGATAAAATATTAATTGTAATAGCGTGAAGTAATATCACCGAGACGAAACAACATCTGGTCTCTGTGCTGAGCCAAGTCCGTCTGAGGCTTCTGATAGGACTATCAGAGAGGAGAGGGAGGAGCCCGGGCTTTTACATAGCTGTTGGCACGGAAACGCTAGCCCTGGACACATCTGTACTGTTACTTGTTGTTGCCATTTATGAATATTTATATTTAAAAATATAAGTTATATATGTCAGAGAAGAAAGTTGGACTTTAACAAAACAAGTAACTTTTAAGCATGTCGTCTCAGCTTTTCCCTCTAATCAGTGACCCACTTCAAGTAGCTTACTATAATGGGTGTAAACACAAGCCTGATATAGATTACATGTTCCCTAAACCTGAGTCTAACTCCACCATGCGTGTACTGTTAAACCAAGCTGTTATAATTAAATGTCCCTAAACTCAACCCATGTTGTTACTGTTTAAACCAGCTGATATAGATTACATGTTACCCTAAACCTGGAGTCTAACTCACCCATGTTGTACTGTTGTTAAACCAGCTGTTATAGATTAAATGTTCCCTAAAACCTGGACGTCTAAACTCACCAGGTGTTACTGGTAGAACCAGCTGTTAAGATTAAATTTCCCTAACTCACCCAATGGTGTACTGTTAAACCAGCCTAGTATAGATTATAAATGTTCCCTATACTCACCATGTGTACTGTTAAAAAACCAAGCTGATATAGATTAAATGTTTCCCTAACTCACCCATGGTTTACTGTTAACAGCTGTTATAGATTAAATGTCCCTAACTCACCCATGGTGTTACTGTTAAACCAGCTGATATAGATTAAATGTCCTAACTCACCACATGTTGTTTACTGTTAAACCAGCTGATAATAGATTAAAATGTTCCCTAACTCACCCAGTGGTGTTACTGTGTAAACCAGCTGCTTATAGATTAAAATGTTCACCTTCAACTCCACCCATGGTGTCGATACTATGTTAAACCAGTCTGAACGGTATAAGGATTTATAATGTGTCCTTAACCACCGCAATGTTGTCTACTGGGTAAACACAGCCTGATATAGATTCAAATTGCTCATCCCTAACACCTGAGACGGTTCGCGACCCCGCCCTGAACACTAATCTCCCACATGGTGTTACACTGCTTAAACCAGCAATGTTATAGATCTTAAATGTTCCCTAATAGCTCTACCCATAACGTGTTACTGTTAAAACCAGCGGTTATAGAATTAAAATTTCCCTAACTTCTCACCCCCCACTGGTGTTACTGTTAAACCAGCTAATATATAATTAAATGTTCCCTAAACCTGGAGTCTAACTCACCCATGGTGTACTGTTAAACCACTGTTTAGATTAAATGTCCCTAACTCACCCAGGTGTACTGTTAAACCAGCTGTTATAGATTAAATGTTCCCTAACTCACCCATGGTGTTACTGTTAAACCAGCTATATAGATTAAAGTTCCTAACTCACCCATGTGTTACTGTTTTAAACCAGCTGATATAGATTAAATGTTCCCTAAACCTGAGATCTAACTCACCCATGGTTACTGTTAAACCAGCTGTTATAGATTAAATGTTCCCTAACTCACCCATGGTGTTACTGTTAAACAGCTGGTATAGATTAAATGTTCCCTAACTCAACCCATGGTGTTACGTTAAACCAGCTGATATAGATTAAAATGTTCCTAACTCACCCATGTTGTTACTGTTAAACCAGCTGATATAGATTAAATGTTCCCTAACCTGGAGGCTAACTCACCCATGGTGTTACTGTTAAACAGCTGTTATAGATTAAATGTTCCCTAACTCACCCATGGTGTTTTACTGTTAAACCAGCTGGATAAGATAAATTGTGTCCTAACCTCACCCATGTTGTTACTGTTAAACCAGCTGATATAGATTTAAATGTTCCCTAAACCTGGAGTCTAACTCACCCATGGGTGTTACTGTTAAACCAGCTGATATAGATTAAATGTTTCCTAACTCCTACCCAATTGGTTGTTACTGTTTAAACCAGCTGGTATAGATTAAATGTTCCCTAACTCACCCATGGTGACAGACCCAGCGTTGGTTCGCCGGTCATCAGCCACTCGATCCCTGCTTTCCTCAAAGGGATTCATCTGAACAAGTGACTCTCTGCTGCTCAGTGTCTGTAGTCGCTCGCGGACGCGAGGCTCATGCATGGAGTGTGTGCTTGCCTGTGGTGGTAGGTAGAAAGGTGTGTGTGCATGCTATTGTGGTGTGTGTCTTTACCGGGGTGTGGGTGGTGTGGGGTGTGTGTGTGTGTGGTGTTGTGTGTGTGTGTTGTGTGGGTGCGCTGGCGGTGGGTGTGTGTGTGTGTTTTGCGTTGTTATGTGTGTGCTGGCCTGTCTGTGGGTGGGTGGGTAGGTAGTGTGTGTGTTTTGCCGGTTGTGTGTGTGGTGTGTTTTGCGTGAGTGTGTGTTTTGCAGGTGTGCGTGTGTGTGTGGTGCATGTGGGTGGGTAGGTAGTGTGTGTTTGTGTTGTGTGTGTGTGTGTGGGTCTGTTTTGCTATAATAGTCGGAGGCTGCCGTTTCCATGCAACCCCTCAACCTTTACCCGTCCTTCTCAGTCTGCAGAGCCTCAGGAAGTGGATCAGTCCCTTTCCTACTTTGCGGCCAGCAGTCTCTTCTTTCTCAATCTGAATCAAGTACTCTAACTAACTCACCACGGAACATCACCGGCCGTTACACTTGGTATAACAGTTCCTGACGCTTGACAAAGGCTCTACCAGGACCTAGACAGTCCAGGGATAAACTCCCAGACATCTGCTTTATCGAAGCACCAAGCTTAACAGTTCGGAACACTCTTTAGACCAGTAACGTCCGGTAAACCACACACATCTTCGTACAGCTACATCGGTAAACCTATCTCTGAGGACACTAGAAACATCCTCTACACACGACTTTCAGGACCAGCTAGAACAGTCTGGGTAAACCACTGATCTCTTTGAGGGACCAGCTAAAACAGTTTGTCTAAACCACTATCTCTTCGATCCAGCTAGAACAGTCCTGGTAAACCACTATCTCTTTCAGGACCAGCTAGAACAGTCCTGGGAAACACAGCTTACTCTCTTGAGACCAGCTAGAAACAGTCCTGGTAAACCCCACACTATCTCTCTTTCGAGACCAGCTAGTAGAACAGTCCTGGTAAACACCACGCTATCTCTTCCAGGACCAGCTAGAACAGTCCTGGTAAACCACTAGACATCTTTCAGGACCCTAAACGCTAGTAAACACCATCCGCGTCCGGTACGCTAGACACTATAAACCACTATACTCTTTCAGGAACCAGCTAGAAACAGTCCTTGTCAAAACCACTATCTCTTTCAGGACCAGCTAGAACAGTCCTTGGTAAACCACTATCTCTTCAGGACCAGCTAGAACAGTCCTGGAAACAATAACTAAACTCTAGATCGCAGCTCGGGTAGCACAATCATCTCTTGCGTTGTACCAACACATTCTAGGACCAGCTATGTAAGCAGTCCTGTAAATCCACACTGCTTATCTCTCATTGACAGCCAGCTAAACAGTCCTCTGTACACACGCATCTCTATGTCAAGGGACCTAAGACTAGGAGATCCCATAATCCCAGCACTGGACTAGCTCTTGGGCCTGAGCTATGAACCATCCCCTTGCACGGATGTGCCCTCTCCAGGAGATGGAAGGAGGTGTTGATGGCATACGTTTTGTGTGCTGAGTGTGCTCCTTATGGTTTAACCGTCGTACCTGTGTATGTGTGTCAGAGTTTGATTTGTGTGTGTGTGTGTGTGTGTTGTGGTGGGGTGGGTTTGTTTGTGTTTGGGGAGTCATATCCATGGCTCTTGTAATTGTAGTGTCCCTGTTGTCGGTCGTTATTCCCCCTCACGGCACTGTCCCTCCTGTCTAACCGCCTCGTACTCAGATGTTTGTTGGTGTTGGAAGCCTCTTGGTCCTCTATCAAGCTTGTAGACTTGGAACGCTGCTGTGTGCTGTGGTGTGTCATAGGGAGTGACTATAGATTTCATAATGAGCTCAAGTACTACTTTGTGTCCATGTATTAGGTTCATATATAAAACCTACGGTCCTGTGTCCTCTATTGGTGTCTGTCTGTAGACTCTTGCCCCCAGAGATGTCGGAGAAAGCTTTTCTGGTGGTGGTAACGTAGGAGATCGTCTATGACAACCCTGACCTCCTCCAACAGACTGGCGCACACCCTTCTGCTCATACAGAACCAGGTCAGACTGTACTGATGTTATTGTCTTCTGTCTTTCTCTTGTGTCTCTGTGTCTGTCTCTCTCTCTGTCTCTGTGTCTGTCTCTCTCTGTTTTCTCCTTCTCTCTCTCTCTCCTCTCTCTCTCTCTTCTCTCTCTCTCTCTCTCTTTCTCTCTCTCTCTCTCTGTCTCTCTCTCTCTGTTCTGTCTGTCTCTCTCTCTCCTCTCTCTCTCTCTCTCTCTCTCTCTCTCTCTCTCTCTCTGTCGCTCTCTCTCTCTCTGTCTCTCTCTGTTCTCTCTGTGTCTCTCTCTCTCTCTGTTTCTCTCTCTGTGTGTCTCTCCTCTCTGTGTCTCTCTCGTCTCTCTTCTCTCTCTCTGTCTCTCTCTGTGTGTCTCTCTCTCTCTGTGTCTCTCTCTCTCTGTGTCTCTCTCTCTCTCTGTCTCTCTCTCTCTCTCTCTCTCTCTTCTCTCCTCTCTCTGTCTCTCTCTTTCTCTCTTCTCTCTCTCTCTCTCTCTCTTCTCTCTCTCTGTGTGTCTCTCTCTAACTATCATTGATCTGTATAGTATCACCAGGAGTGCCCCAGTATCATCGTGTCTCTTTTATAAGGTTAAACCAACAGGACAGAAACAGCAGGGAGCTTCCTCCTCCTCCTCTGTTGTTGTCTTATTACTCCAGATCGCCTGATTAATTTAAGAAGCTGCTCCATGGTTTGACTTCCTCCGGTCTTGTAGTTATGCTAGCCGCTAGCTGGCTCACCGTCTCACCGGGCCGCTAGAGGACACCATTTTGAATTTATCATTCACCATTATCTACCTGTCACTACTCCTCATGCAGACACAGGGACACGCACACGCCCACACACACACACACACACACACACACCAACACAACAACACACACCACACACCACACACACACACACACACAGCCAGAGTGAGCACCTTGTTTTGTGGACAACAGGTATTAAATAATGGAGAGAGTACAGTATATGAACACTCTAGGACAGGTGATGCGAGAGGTAGCTAATCAGTAACCTTCCTGAGGATGTTCTGGTCTAGTTACAGCAGACCTTGGTGGACCTCCTGTCTCATCAGGGATGTTCTGTCTAAGTTACAGCAGACCTGTGACCTCCTGTCTCTATCAGGGATGTTCTGGTCTAGTTACATCAGGTCTTGGCTGGTCTAAGTTGTGTTGTTAAACAGGTTGGAGGTAGCTTGACATTAGTCCTCCTGAGGTTCCAAGACATTCAGGACAACACTCTGCCTAGTATGGATACACTAAAGTTACAGTGCAGGCTGCTCTCCATGTCTAAGTGCTGCTCTCCCATGTCTAAGTGCTGCTCTCCCATGTCTAAGTTGTCTGCTCTCCCATGTCTAAGTGCTTTGCTCTCCCCATGTCTAAGTCTGCTCTCCCATGTCTAAGTGCTGCCTCCCCCATGTCTAAGTCTGCTCCCCCATTGTCTAAGCTGCTGCTCCCCCATGTCTAAGTGCTGCCTCTCCCATGTCTAAGTGATGCTCTCCCGTGTCTAAGTGCTGCTCTCCCAATGTTAAGTGCTGCTCTCCCATGTCTAAGTGCTGCTCTCCCATGTCTAAGTGCCTTGCTCTCCCATGTCTAAGCTGCTTCTCTGCCCATGTCTAGGTGCTGCCTCCCCATGTCTAGTGGCTGCTCCACCCATGTCTAAAGTTGCTGCTCTCCCATGTCTAAGTTGCTGCTCTCCCATGTCTAAGTGATGCTCTCCCATGTCTAAGTGCTGCCTCTGCCCATGCTAAGTTGTCTGCTCTCCCAATTCTAAGTGCTGCCTTCCCATGTCTAAGCGCTGCTCTCCCATATCTACACGCTGCTCTCCCATATTTAAAATCCCCGCTCTCCCATATCTAAGTGTCTAAGGGATATAAGGTTTCAAGTAAGTCACTATGAGAACTTGGGCGTGTCCCGACCAAACAGATTATAATATCTTGGTTGATCAAAATGGCAACACATATTTAAACTATAGACACACCTTACGTTGTTATGAAAATCAGCCAAATTATTGTGTGATGGTTTTTCAGTTATGGGGTTTGATGAAATACGACTGCCTCAAGAGGGCTCCAGAGATCTAGATTAACCAGAAGCAAAATAAAAATGTAACTTGACCCAACTCTTCTCCTTCCCGCTTCCTGCTGACTGTCTCCAGATTTCTGCCGTTTCTCTTCCTGGGAGTGGCTGGTATTGGCTACACGAGGAGTGGCAACCTTTCTCATGTTGAATGCCAATTCATCTTATCTTTTTCTACCGATCTGCGCTGCCAGTTATGGTTATTCATATGGCACGTTTTTGTGAAACTGTTTAATTTATTAACGTATTCATATTCTCATTGGTAATGTGCCGTGAACTCAAAAAATTATATCTAACTGAAAATGATTAACAATCTAAAAGTAACTTATATTGCCAACTATTTTAAAAATAGCCCGACATAAAGCCAAAAATAAAAAACATTGCAGCCTCAGGTAGAAATATCCTGATTTAAAAAAATAAACATCCTTTAATTCACATGGGCTAACACACGGCTGTCTAAACGAACGGCGCATGGCGACCGTGGTACGGCCTCTACACTCTTCTGGAGGCTGCCCCAATTGCCGGTCAAACCCTCCGTACGGGAGCCTCCGACGGATCAAGCGTTAAATTGGCTTTTAGTCTCGACCTCGGGCAATTGGATTAATCATGAGATAGAACGGTAAATATTAAATATATGTGTTTACCGCTCTGCCTAAAACAATCTTGGTCTACCAACAAGCTTAACGATCAACAATCGACTAATTGGGGTCGACCCTCAATGAACAGCATTTAGTCGTTATTACGTCGTTATTTTCAGGTCGGCCTGGTTCGTCTGTTACTGTAGCCTACGGTTGTAGCCTGTGGTTTACTGGGCTTGTGATTGAACGATCAGCCTGAGTGTTGTTGTACTGGAGCCTGCTGGTTTCCTGGGCTGTTGATTGAACAGATTCGCCTGAGTGTTATTGTAACTGTAGCCTTGCGGTTTCCTGGGCTGATTGAACAGATAACAGCCTGAGTGTTGTGGCCTGTAGCCTGCGGTTTCTGGGCTGACTTGAACAGATCAGCCTGCAGTGCTTTTGTCCTGTACGCCTGCCGGTTTCCCTGTGCTGTGATTGAACAAGATCCGCCTTGAAAGTGTTGTTTACTGTAGCCTGCGGTTTCCTGGGCTGTGATTGGACAGATCAGCCTGAGTGTTGTGTCCTGTAGCCTGGGGGCTGGTTTCCTGGGCTGCTGATTGAACAGATCAGCCTGAGTTGTTGTTTTCCTGTAGCCTTGCGGTGTCCTGGGGCTGTGATTGAACAGATCAGCCTGAGTGTTATTATCTGTTAGCCTGCTGGTTTCCTGGGCGTGTGATGAACAATCAGCCTGAGTGTTATTGTACTGTTAGCCTTGCTGGTTTCCGTTGGCTGTGATTGAACAGATTCGCCGTGAGTGTTGTGTCCTGTAGCCTGCGGTTCCTGGGCTGTGGACTTGGCTGTTCTCAGAAAAAAACTCATTAGACATATTCTGTTGTTTTTATTTTCCGCTTGCTTAGGAATGTTCTAGTTCAGGCTGAATCAATGGCTTTGTCAGCAAGCAAGCACGGTACAACTCAAGTCTAATAGAACCTTCCCGTCTGGTTCGGAAGTCTCGAGAAGTTTTCACTGAGTCTAATAAGACCTCTGTGTTAATCCCACCTTTGCCTGACCGCGACATTCAAATGCGTTGCTGCTTTTTTTTCCAGAGTTTTGAAAATGGGAAATGGACGCTTCATTGCCAGACATGTTACTGTATCTCTCTCTTTT
>NW_019946072.1:13471-15813 GCF_002910315.2 Salvelinus sp. IW2-2015
TTGGAGACAGGTGTGCTGGAGTCAGAGCTAAACCCTATCAGCTGCATATCGTTCTATAATCAAGACCTCTACATAAACTCATTCCTGCCATCTCCACACTGCCAGATTGTAATCTCTACCAGTTAGTCATGATTCTAGCCTTTTGTCTTTGCTCTAGATCCTGTTTGCACGACAGTGCTTGTTTCTCTGACTTACATCATTTTTGTCCTCTCCTTGCAGTACCACTCTGTCTCAACCACCTTGCTCTGGATATACTCACCACCATACCTTGGATTCCCCCAGGACCTGAACCCTGTTCCATGCTGCCAACTCCAACCTCACTCTACACTCCTGGTTACTGCTACTCATCTGAGTTGCCCCGGTTCTGCACTCCCCATTCACTGTGTTTCAATAAACATTCATCCCGGCTTCCTCTGCTGAGTCCGCTCTTGGGTTTCCCCCATCCGCTCATCGTAACAGTACGATCTGGCCAACGATGAAGCCAGCAGACTCTTCAACGCTTCACCAAATTCTTGTTGGTCAAGGCACCTTACTGGATCAACATAACCAAGCACTAAAAACCCTGCTGGAGAAATTTAAGGAGTTTTCACGGAGCTTGTCTGACTTACAGGTCCGAACCTCCGTCCTGAAGTCACAACCGGTCTCCAATTCCTCTTCTCCACTCCAAGAGCCCTTTGTTCCGACTCATGAGCGTTATGATGGCAATCTTGGGCTTTGCAGAGCCTTCCTTGTACAATGTTCAATAGTGTTTGAGCAACAGCCCTACTCTTATGCCAGTGAACGCACCAAGATACATTTTTTGATTGGTTGTCTTCGGGGAGTAGCGCTCTCCTGGGCTACAGCGGTTTGGGAGAGACAGTCATCTATTTGCTTCTCCTACAGTGGATTTACGGAGGAGATGAGGAAGCTCTTCGACCAGCCGGTCTGTGGAAAGGATGCTGCTAAACGACTTCTGTCCCTTCGTCAAGGATCTCCGAGTGTGGCTGAAATGGCATGTGAGTTCCGCACCCTCGCCGCAGAGAGCGGCTGGAATGACGAGGCCCTTCAGGGAGCATTCCGGAACGCACTCACTGAGACCCTTAAGGATGAGTTGGTATCCAGAGAGGAGCCTGAGGGACTGGACAAACTAATTTCTCTCACTATTGACAATCGTCTCCGTAAGCGTCGGAGGGAGAGGGGAGGCAGGGTTGCAGGTCCAATAATGTCTTCTTCGGTGTCTTGCTCAATTTCTCCAACTGCATCACATCACCAGGCAGGTTCAAATCCTGAACCCATGCAGCTCGGCCGGACTCGTCTATCTCCAGAGGAGAGGCAGCGGCGTATCAGTACTAGGAGCTGTCTGTATTGTGGCCAGGTTGTCCGGCCGAGCTGCATGGGTTCAGGCCCCGGTGTCCACTGTAGTTGTCACTCACTGGACACCGGGGGCAGTGATGTGATGAAAACACGATCATCTGAGACTTGAGAAATAGTGTCCACGTCGCAATAATTATTATGAAAACATATATCCAACGAAATGTACAGCTGAATATTCCGTGTGAATTCCACCCTACTCTTTCTCCCAGTTCCTGCTCTCTACACGTATTCACATCAGAGTGTTCTTTAACTTCTCTCTCAAAAGTGAGACCCTCAAGCTGATTCAGGTTCTTGAAAACATTTTCAAGGCACTCCATTCAATAATTTCCCTTCCTTTTTTTTGTGCTCATCTTAATGATAACTTATTGATTCTCTGTAGCTCAGCTGGCTGAATGTCAATGTTTGGCAAACAAGGGCATTTTAAACTGTTGCTGGAATGTTTAGTTCCGTGAAATATATGGAATTTGTGCACAAAACCACTACTGACTAAACATGTATATTCTGGTAGATAAGCCTAATCAGTTGGTGCCATTCACATCATTGGGGGTGAGTGGGGCACAGTCACCCTGTAAGGGTCCTACATTATTTCTGTGGCCTGCTCTCCATCCTTTTCCGTATTCCGATGAATAATTCTGAACACAGGGGCGGTGAGCTGCAATCTTGCGCCGTTTTATTACCGTCTTTGACACTCAGGCATCATCCAGCAATTTTAGTGACGTTCCAATTTCTAAGAGATGTAGACAATGTGACCTAACACTTTACGACAATGAATCCACAGAACAAACTAAAATGGCAGTAAATGAAGATTGATCCTCTCTTTCTGGTCATACCTCAAGAGCTTTACTCTGCGCATGCAATTTATTTATATATTTAGCTAAATTTAAACAGGAAACTACTGTAGGAACGTGTTGCAAGTGGGGGCATAGGTCACCAGGAAATAGTCAAAGTTGGATTGATACTTTTGAAAAAATAATACTAAATTGGTTTGA
>NW_019946072.1:16946-22736 GCF_002910315.2 Salvelinus sp. IW2-2015
TTGGAGGGCCAGTGGAGCACTCCTGTTCCTCTGCGTCTAAAAAAATATCCCAATGCCCCAGGGCAGTGTGTTGGAGAGCATGCCTGTGTAGGGTGCCGTCTTTCGGATGGGACGTTAAACGGGTGTTCCTTGACTCTCTTGAGGTCATTAAAGATCCCATGCATTATCGTCAAGAGTAGGGGTGTTAAAAACCCCGTGTTGCCTGGTGGAACGAAAATTCCCAATTTATGGCCCCTCAAAGCCAGTCATCTTTGATATGGTTGTCACCTAATAAATCCCCAGTTTATCCAATTGCTCATTCATCCCCTCCTCTCCCCCTGGTAACTATTCCCCAGGTCGTTGCTGCAAATGAGAACGTGTTCTCAGTCCAACTTACCTGGTAAAATAACGGTAAAAATAAATAAAAATAAATAATATCCACAGATGATGCCATCTCTGTTGCACTCCACACTGCCCTTTCCCACCTGGACAAAAGGAACACCTATGTGAGAATGCTATTCATTGACTACAGCTCASCGTTCAACACCATAGTGCCCTCAAAGCTCATCACTAAGCTAAGGACCCTGGGACTAAACACCTCCCTCTGCAACTGGATCCTGTACTACCTGACTGGCCTCCCCCAGGTGATAAGGGTAGGTAACAAACCACTCTGATCCTCAACACTGGCCTCTCAGGGGTGCATGCTCAGTTCGCCAAGTCTAGGTCCAGAAAGCTTCCAGAATTAGACTGCTAGTCTCATCTCACCTYCTGGTACAGGGCTCATAGTGAATTTGGAGAGATATCAAGTGGGGAAGATACTGCCATCTGGTGGTGTAAAATGAAAACACAGAGCAGTGTCACTGGTGGTTCCTGCTTTCGTTTTTGCTTGTAAGCAGGAATCAGGAGGATATAATTATGGTCAGATTTGCCAAATGGAGAGCGAGGGAGAGGTTTGTACGCGTCTCTGTGTGTGTAGTAAAGGTGGTCTAGTGTTTTTTCCCTCTGGTTGCACATTTAATATACTGGTAAAAATGAGGTAAAATGGATTTAAGTTTCCCTGCATTAAAGTCCCCGGCCACTAGGAGCGCCGCCTCTGGATGAGCGTTTTCCTGTTTGCTTATAGCCGTATACAGCTACTTGAGTGCGGTCTTGGTGACAGCATCGGTTTGTGGTGGTAAATAGACAGTTACGAAGAATATAGATGAAAACTCTCTTGGTAAATAGTGTGGTCTACAGCTTATCATGAGATACTCTACCTCAGGCGAACAAAACCTCAAGACTTCCTTAGAAATCATGCACCAGCTGTTGTTTACAAATATACATAGACCGCCACCCCATGTCTTACCAGAGGCTGCTGTTCTATCCTTCCGATACACTGTATAACCCGCTAGCTGTATTTTATTCATGTCATCATTCAGCTACGACTCGGTGAAACTTAACCCTCTATGGCATGGTGTTGCCCTCAGGCAACAAACCACCTTTTGGACCTCACACCGCCCCTTTAATTTTTTTAAATAAAATTATATTTTTGGGAACAGAAAAGAGATCAGATGCTTCATCGATGAGAATATTAGCAGAATGTGGGCCCAGTTTCACCTACTTCCATCCTCTCCCATGCAGGACTGGACTTCCTCTCACTACCATATGTCAGGTTTTGGCCAGGACTGTTCTGGTTTTTGTCACTAGATGTCCCCATTGCACCTTTTTTGAACCTTTTGTTTTTTCCTTGCTCTATTATTGATTGCACCTGTGTGTCGTTCCCTTGTTGGTATTTAAACCCTGTGTGTTCCTCAGTTCTTTGCTCAGTGTTTGTATGTTAGCACCCAGCCCCAGCCCAAGCCTTGTTCTGAACATATATTTTCTCTTGTTGGATTTTCCAGAGGTTCTCTGGTTTTGTTCTTGTGTATTGGTCTTTCTGGATGTGAGTCTTTGTTGAGTGTTTTTAGTTGTTCTTTCTCCCGTTGCTGTTCTTAGCCACTTGGTTGTTGGATTTATCCACTTTGTAGTTATTCTTGGAAGAGATAGTTGTCCATTTTCTTGCCATCTTGCTTATTATTGTAGATCGCGCATTGTGCGATTTTATAGATCTCCATTTTTGCCACTGAGATTCCTAATGTTCTTGCTAATTAAACTAAGCACCGCACCTAATCTCTCTAGAACTGTTTGTGCGAGCTTCAGTACGTCTAGCCTCATCTTCTAGGTTCTGCCGATTATTAGTGACTAAGTTTCTCGCAACCGGCGTCCTGAACACCATAGTTGTGAAGGGCCATGCTCTCAGCTTTATAGCCCTGTGATGTTTCTGGGTACAAACTTCTATTCTGTAATACTACTTGTTCAGTGAGCACTGCAAGTAAGATGGTTTTAGAAAGCGTAACATGCTCACCAAATGACTACTGGCTTCTCCCGGGCCTTCACCTTAATTGTTATTCCTATGGGTTTCATATACAATACATAAGTTTAATTTATGAGGTTAAACCTCCTGCTTATATTTTGTTATTAATTATTTTTTTTGCCTATCGATTTACTATCCTACAGAAAAACATAACTGCAGCTGAGTAAGTTAATATGTTCAAATCTGTATGGATGTTCTTCATTCTTCTCTTCTTTTCTATTGCTCCCACCCACTCACAACTATGTTTTAACACACCAATCCCAGGGTCATCATCTATTATGCTAGGGCTTACAGCACCGCACGGCAATCATGAGCAGCTCCGTAAGTAGAAATCAATAATACAAATTACAATATGAATCATCTAAATATTACTATTAATACCGTATTAAAATTACATTAAGTTGTTAAATATTTGTTTTTCTATTTACAGGGGCAGGTACCACCTACAAAAAGGTTAGTGTCAATTGTGATCACTTATGATAGTGCAAGATACATATAGACTAATATGATTTTTGCATTTGTGAGATAATTGTAGATATTATTAAAATAGTTAGTTCAGCAAATGTGCTTTCTTATCTTGAAAGCAGTCTATGGACAAGGGCAGACTGCAATCCACACTTTTATTTGATTAACTAGCCAGTTACAACTAATGCTAATAAGCATTTTAGGACCAACAAATAAAAGACCTCCCTTTACCCCTTTTAAATGTCATGTCCAAATCATCTCTTAAACTGATTGTCACTCAATGACTTGGTTTGACATTATTTTGCAATGATTATGGCATGATTTAATGGGATACTTAGGCATTTTGGCAATGAGGCCCTTTATCTACTTCCCCAGAGTCAGATGAACTTGGAGATACACATTTGATGTCTCTGTGTCCATCTAGTATGAAGGAAGTTAGAGGTTGTTTCGCAGGCTGGAAGTATATGGGTATCGACTAGCATGGTAGTCTTTACCCATGAGAGGTTGACTTGAATGTAAAGTAGTGGCAAATTAGAGGTTAGCTTGAAAGTAGTGCCAACTGTCATATGTTAGCAGTGGCTAGTTAATTGAAACCAAATTGTGGATTACAGTCAGTTCTTATTCACGTATTGCATTCAAGGTAAGAAAACAACTATCTAAAATGTAATTACGCTGAACTATCCCTTTAAGCTGTTCAGTAGTAGTTAACATGCAGATGTATTTCCAGAGTAAAAAGCAAAAGTTTGTACAGCAAAATTACCTAGTATTGTAGTTGATCAGAGTTGTTAAATTGCTTAACTAGTGAAATTGCACAACTATAACAAATGATGCCCATTTGTGTACTCAAGAATACAAAAAGGCAGTGAAAAATAAAGAAACTCAACTTGCTTTCTCATTATGCAGGGGAAATGGGATAACACAGCTCAAACYGAGTAGGGCTGCTTGAATTGGGTTTGAACAGCATTTTAGAAATATATATTATTTACTGTACATTAACTTTATTACACTTTACAATACCACTTTTAAGGAGACCAACAGATACTTACAAAAATTGGATGAAAAGAAATGATGGAAGCTTAAAGTCATCAGGAACAGCATTTATTAGACAGGTTGTGAGGCTTTGGAGTAGTCCCCTGGGGATGGGAGTTGACGGAATACATCATTACGTGAATATGGTACACATCGCCTAATTAAATACACTAATCATACGCCTAAAATACATTCCCACACATTTAGCATATTTTTGGTTTACTATACATGTTACAAATGAATTGTTTCTAGAACAAACAATTATTAATTGATCTTGTTATGTTATACATTGTTCGTTAATTATGTTATTAATTATTCATGTTTGTTAAAAGTTGCTTCACAGCATCTTTTTCTTAGGTCACATTCATAAGGCCCGTCTTCTTCCAACTGCCTTCTTTGAGTCTCAAGAGGTGATGGACCATTTAGAAGGAAGATTTCCACAGGCATTCAATAATTACAAGTGTCCACCCCACCAGACTCCATTTTCCATTCTTCTGGATTTGGTAAGTGTGTAAATAGAATAGATTTAACTTGAAGCTTTTGTCCCTGACCAATTTACACATCAACAAAATGAACAATAAACAATGACAATAAAACACATTATATAAAACATGTATTGTCCATGTAGCTTATAATTTGTTGAATATTGCATGTTTCACTTGTCTGTGTTTCAGGCTGTCAGGATTTGTGGTGATCAGGAAGAAAATCAAATAAAAAGCTTTCTTCTACATTTCCTGAATGCATTGYAKTTGCCCCCCAYAATAAWKGYCGAGAGWAACTACACAAACTACTACACTCTGGAGGCTACTGTCATTGCTGTGTGCTACAACGAAACCCCTGGAGCCCTCAGACCAGAGAAGTACTATGGAGCATCCCTGTCCTGRAGAGGGGAGASAGAAAYGAYCATTYTGATCAATVYGTCATGTCTAAAWGTGTGGCATGACTATGTGTCTTATGCAGTGTTGTCATTCAGACATGATGAACAGGGAAACGGTATCAGATTCCCTGTCTCTGTAAAATGCAGAGCATTCTACAGGAATCACCAGACCAATTGTTATGAAGACCGAAGGCCGTGCAAGAACTGTGGGGATCTTTTCTCTCTCTCAAACCCTGAGACAGACAGAAATGACTTTCCCTACGGAAACTGTGCCGAAACGGAGTGCCTGAGTAAACTTATTTTCAATGATCAGGATGTCCGGAGCAATATGATTTTGGGAATCTACTGCACAAGGGAAACCCTAAAAGGTCTTAGAGAAAAGGCAGGAATAGCTTTGGAACAGAGTCTTAAGGCATAGGTCTACTTAGCACCTCTGAACAGTGTGCATTTGGCCGTCATTTTCAAACCAAGTCCAAACTGTGACTGTGTAAACTTCTATTATGTGATCAGGATGTCTGCAGCAATATGAGTTTTGGACACTACACAAGAGAAAATGTCTTAGAAATATGGTAGAAAACGCTTTTGAACATTTAGGTTTTGTTTCARACAGGTTTTATACATGGTGTTTTTGCTGTGTTTATCTTGGAAGTTTCCTCTGAAACTACAATAACAATGGTGTTCTTTAATCACTCAACTGGGATTAATGCAACTGTGCCATAGTCATAATGCACAAGTAAATGGTTTCTGTCATTGAGAGTTGTGAATTACAGCTCGGACAAACAATACACTTATTACCACTAATAACAGACATAGAAAGCAGCAACCTTGGGAATACATTTTGAAGTTGTTTAACTTTTTGGTTTGGTATTTGTGTTTGGTTGTTTACTTTTTATTTGTTTATATTGGGGGATGTTTAATTGTAATAAGCTATCAACTTTGTCCCTTGTCAAATAGTCTGACATGTGCTTTGTGTCACAGTGGAAAATGAATGAAATGAAAATGAACACATTTCTGATGTGACAGGAAACTGCAGAAAGGGTGTGACACT
>NW_019946072.1:26431-37265 GCF_002910315.2 Salvelinus sp. IW2-2015
GGCACACACCTGTCTACACTGCATTGGGAAAATATTCAGACCCCTTGACTTTTTCTACATTTTGTTACATTACAGCCTTATTCTTAAATAGAATAATAATAAAAAATCCTCATCAATGACCCATAATGACAAAGCGAAAATAGGTTTTTAGAAATGCTTGGGAAAGGGTACCAAAAAATATCTACAGCATTGAAGGTCCCCCAAGAACACAGTAGCCTCCATCATTCTTAAATGGAAGAAGTTTGGAACCACCAAGACTCTTCCTTGAGCTGGCTGCCCGGCCAAACTGAGCTATCGGGGAGAAGGGCCTTGGTCAGGGAGGTGAACAAGAAACCGATGGTCACTCTGACAGAGCTCCAGTGTTCCTCTGTGGAGATGGGAGAACTTAACAGAAGGACAACCATCTCTGCAGCACTCCAGTCTAAATATATACTGTACCTCCATTCAATTAGGCCTTTATGGTAAAGTGGCCAGACGGAAGCCACTCCTCAGTAAAAGACACATGACAGCCAGCTTGGAGTTTGCCAAAAGGCAACAAAAAGGACTCTCAGAACATGAGAAACAAGATTCTCTGGTCTGATGAAACCAAGATTTAACTCTTTGGACTGAATGCCAAGCGTCACGTCTGGAGGAAACCTGGCACCATCCCTACGGTGAAACATGGTGGTGGAAGTATCATGATTTGGGGACGTTTTTCAGCAGCAGGGACTGGGAGACTAGTCAGGATTGAGGGAAAGATGAACAGAGCAAAGTATAGAGAGATCCTTGATGAAAACATGCTCCAGAGTACTCAGGACCTCAGACTGGGGCGAAGGTTCCTCTTCCAACAGGACAACGACCATAAGCACACAGCCAATACAATGKAGGAGTGGCGTCAGGGCAAGTCTCTGAATGTCCTTGAGAGCCAGAGCCCGGACTTGAGCCAGATCTAACATCTCTGGAGAGACCTGAAAATAGCTGTGCAGTGATGCTCCCCATCCAACCTGATAGAGCTTGAGAGGATCTGTACGGAAGAARGGYAGAACCTCCCCAAATACAAGTGTGCCAAGCTTGTAGCATCATACCCKAGAAYATTCAAGGCTGTATTTGCTGCCTAAGGTGCTTCAACAAAGTACTGAGTAAAGGTTCTGAATACTTATGTAAATGTGATATTTTAGTTTGTTTAATTAGTTTGCAAAAATGTCAATACAACCTNGGGCAAGTCTCTGAATGTCCTTGAGAGCCAGAGCCCGGACTTGAGCCAGATCTAACATCTCTGGAGAGACCTGAAAATAGCTGTGCAGTGATGCTCCCCATCCAACCTGATAGAGCTTGAGAGGATCTGTACGGAAGAACGGAAGAACCTCCCCAAATACAAGTGTGCCAAGCTTGTAGCATCATACCCAAGAAGATTCAAGGCTGTATTTGCTGCCTAAGGTGCTTCAACAAAGTACTGAGTAAAGGTTCTGAATACTTATGTAAATGTGATATTTTAGTTTGTTTAATTAGTTTGCAAAAATGTCAATACAACCTGTTTTTACTTTGTCACTATGGGGTATTGTGTGTAGATTGATGAGGGAAAAAAAGATTTAATACATTTTAGAATAAGGCTGCAATGTAACAAAATGTGGAAAAGGTCAAGGGGTCTGAATACTTTCCGAATGCACTCTTTATTGGCAAAAATAAGGGGTACATAAAAATAAAAATGTTTCCTTAGCTTCCTTATATCTCTCAGATATAGGACAAACACTTCAGAACAAACTTCCTATAGATTCATTGGGGGGACTATCTGTTCTTCCATGTAGTGAATTTGCTATTCAATGCCTTTGTATGGGCTATTAGCAGTAAAGCCAAATAAAATAGTTCATCAAATAATTTTGTATATATTTTTTTAAACTTCAAGGGGTCTTAAAATTACAAATCAAATAGCTAAATTATCCTTGGTATGACCTTCTTAAAACAATTCCATATAGCTTAGTCGAACCCTATTCTGAGCCGACTTCGCATTCGCCATCCGCTCAAGAGGGGCATTTGGTTCACACCCGGGAAGCAGCCCAATTAGAAAACGAATGAAATCCCTTTCAACCGATGTAAACTCCTCCTACTCCTCCTACCCTCCTCCTACCCTACCCTCCTATGTACCGGCCAGGTGAGCTAAAACAACATTCTCAGTGGAACAGAATGAGAAATGGAGGAGCCACACCTATGCAGAGGAACAACATGTCAGTAACCTGTGAGCAGGTAAAGAGCTGCATTTCCAGGCTCGCCCAGGGCGTCAAAATCACCTAAACCGTTGTGGAAAACCACATCAGTTGCTCTTAAAAAGTCTCTAACTTAGGTTGAAAGTATTAACACAGATAGCACAACATATCCATGTGTATCATGGTATCCAATGACTTTGTTATGCCTGTATAAGTTGTATTATAAGAATAGTCTAACCAACATTTCTGTCAAATTAAATCTAACCAATATATTGTTGTACACAATAGATGGTTCAAAGGAGAAGCGATCCCTCTAAAGTGTTGTTTTATTGACAASTTAAAAAGTGCCTTTGCCTCCACGTCTTTTTCTAAAGTGAAAGTTGGTTATAACTAGTATAACTAGCTACTAGTCTAAAGCCCATGGCTCAGTTTATTTTTCAGTCATGAGCCTTTAATGAAATATGACGCACACAGCACATTGCCCACAGTAATTTTCCAGTGAAGTATACTGTCCTCTCAAGCTCTTCTGTGTTATCAGATGTGTCAATGTAGCATAAACACGGAAGCTGGGAGAAACCGACCCCCCTGTGGAAAAGTGAGACTCACAGGTACATGTCAGTTGTTTTGCTCTAGGACGCCAACAGGTCTCACAAGATTTGTCTGAAGGTCCCCTGGTACCAGTTGAAAAAAATGAATGGAGGTACAGTATATATTTAGACTGTTTAGTGTAAAAAAATAAGGGGTCAAATACATGTAAAAAAATAAATAATACAACAGGTTTCCTGTTCTTTCTTATATCTCTCAGATATAGGACAGACACTTCAGAACAAACTTCCTATATATTCATTGGAGGGGACTATATGTTCCTCCATGTAGTGAATCTGTTATTCAATGCATTTGTATGGGCTATTAGCAGTAAGGCCACAAATATAATTGTTCATCAAGTAATTTTGTATATATATTTTTTACTTCAAGGAGTCTTAACATTCAAAATCCAAAAGCTAAATGATCCTTGGTATGACCTTCTTAAAACAATTCCACATAGCTTAGTAGAACCCCTGCTCCCATTGCTTACACGGCTTACACTGTTTAGTGCCAAAAATAAGGGGTTAAATACATGTAAAAAATAAAATACTTATTTTTTCTGATCTTTCTGATATCTCTCAGATATAGGACAGACACTTCAGGACAAATTCCTTTTGATTGTTTTGGGATACTATTTGTTGTTCCATGTAGTGAATCTGTTATTCAATGCGTTTGTATGGGCTAATAGCAGTAAGGCCAAAAATTATTTGATAACATTTTTATTTTTTATTTAAAAATATATATTTCAAGCAGTCTTGAAATTCAAAATCAAATAGCTAATTGATCCTTGGTATGACCCCCTTAAAACAATTCCATATAGCTTAGTACAACCTTGTTCTGAGTCGACTTCGCCAAGCACTCAAGAGTGGCATTTGGTTCACASCCGCGAAGCAGCCCAATTACAAAAGAAATGCAATCAGTTTCAATRTGGAAAAACTCCTCCTCCATCGTGTYKCGGCCAGGTGAGCTAAAACAACATTKTCAGTMGAACAGAATGAGAAATGAAGGAGCCACACCCATGCAGAGGAACAACATGTCAACAARATGTGAGCWGGCAAAGAGCTTGAGTTGCAGGCTGCCCAGGGCATCAACATCGACTAAACCGTTCTGGCAAGCTACATCAGTTGCACTTAAGAAGTCTCTAACTTAAGTTGAAAGTATTAACACAGATAGCACAACATATCCATGCGTATCATGGTATCCAATGACTTTGTTAAAATGGTATTATAAAAATAGTCTAACCAACATTTCTGTCAAATTAAATCAAATTCATATATTGTTGTACACAATAAATGGTTTAAAGGAGAAGTGAGCTGCAATAGCAGCTCCCCAAAATTGTTGTTTTATTGATAACTTAAAAACTGTCTTTCCCTCCACGTCCTTTTCTAAAGTCTAAGACACAATGGGTTCAATCTAACTACGTAGTCTAGAGCCCACGCCTCAGTCATGAACCTATAATGAAGTATGACGCACACAGAACATTGCCTGCTGTACTTTTCCAGTGAACTGTGAAGCCCCTTTGAGCTCTTCCGCAACACGGAACCTGGGAGAAACCGACCTCCTTGTTCAGGCAAGAAGAGAACAAAGACTTGTCACGCCACTTTTTATGCAACAGACCTAAAGAAGCAGTTCAAACGTTCTTAGTTTGTTTTAAATTACCTCCATATTTCTTACAGACTACATTTGAATCTGGTAAGCTATGTTACGATAGACTTGTTTGTAATATAAGTGTTTCATTGAAATGGTGATAGCCTTCAGGAAATGTATGATGTGTATTTTGTTATAATTACTATTACCATAAACAGTGTTTATATGGTATCGGATCCTGAGTAGGCTAATAAAAATAAATATATGTTTGCCGAAGACAAGTGTCTTTGGTGAGAAGAAAGTGTTTTATACTTTGGCTTGAGAAAGCCATTAGATAAGTAACACTGCCGTGTTCACGTGCTATCGGAGTTATCTGAAGTTCTGACTGGGAAGTTTCACTTGAATGACCCAAATCAGAAATACAAGTCGGGAAACTGAGAAAATTGTAGAGTTGTGACCTGCCGAATTTATCTTTTACATTTTCAAACAAAACTACAATATGGGTAGGGCGTAATGCAGCTAGTTTGATCATATTGTTCATGTTAAGCAAGCTACAATAGCTAACTTAATTATAACCTTTTTATTTATTTTATATCACCGTTATTTAACTAGGCAAGTCAGTTAAGAACAAATTCTTTTTTACAATGACGGCTTACCAAAAGGCAAAAGGCCTCCTGCTGGGACCGGGGCTGGGATTAAAAATGTAAAATAAAAATATAGGACAAAACACACATCACGACAAGAGAAACACCACAAAACTACATAAAGAGAGACCTAAGACAAGGCATGGCATTAACACATGAAAACACAGCATGGTAGCAGCACAACATGGTAGCAGCAAAAAACATGGTACAAACATTATTGTGCACAGACAACAGCACAAAGGGCAAGAAGGTAGAGACAACTGTCAGAAAGTGTCCATGATTGAGTCTTTGAACGATATAAGCAACGTTAGTTAGCTTATCAAGCTATCTAAAGTCTTATTGGTTGCATGCTGAATGCGCTTAAAGAAAAATGGCTATAAAAACGATTCTAACCGAAGCTACATTCCTTGCCAAAAGACAACAGTTTAATCACAAATTCAAAAATGGACTTGTTGACTGAGGTAGGAAAATAAGTATTCCAGCAATGGGCTGCAGTTTTTGATGAACTGCATCATTTTCAGCTTAGGTTACTTTGCGGGTACCCTATTTACCGCAGTCACAAATACAAAATTGTCTATATCCTAAAAATTTATTAAAAAAAGCTTTTTAGTATTCATTTCAGGTTAGGTTTAGGCAAAAGGTTAACAGTGTTAAGAAGCGAAATTGTAGAAACAGTCAGGTTTTCTGACTTTGTGGCTGTGATAACTAGTGACGACTCTACTTTGCGAACTGCTAGTGCATTTAGAATTGCTTAGCCTCGGCTATTACCCCCTAAATATAGACAGGAAAATATACACACTGGAAATATACCAAAACATTAGTTTGATAAAGACAAAGAGCGTATTTTCATCAGAACCGTTAAGCCTACTCACCAGACAGACGGCCTACTCCCCAAACATATGTCGTAGCCTTAATTCATCCTCATGCAGTGTTCAATGAAAAATAGTTAATACATTTAGATCATTCCAAGGAACCGCATAATTAACTAAATCGAACGTCTGTATATCGAAAAGAAGACCGATTTTGGTTTGTAACCCTAAAAATGTGTCTTTCAAATTGAGCCCTGTTCAAATTGAGCCCTGTTTTAAGGTTTCAAATGATCACTCTTTCAGAATAACTGTTCAGACGCGAGATGCGAATCACTTCGAACTATTCTGTTCTATTTAATTTTTTTATATTACATCATGTTTTTCCTATAAAATAGTTGTCTTGATTGTGATAAGGGGTCGGGAAATACGAGCGTCTATATTAGCAAAACAAGGCTGTCATTGCACAGCTATAGGCTTCTATAAGCAAGCTCCACTCTTCTGAGGTTACTACCATATTGAAGATGTGTTTCAGGATACACTATAACCAGTTGATATTACAGTTTCAATAAATTAATCTTAAATGTGTTTTTTTTTATTGACTGAATTGACCTACATGAAACAATTTAGCTATTAGGATTCCTTACCTGTAATTGTTATGATAAATTGGACATTGTTGACATATTTCCCAGTGCAGACATTGTTCTAAAAATAGCTTATTTTTTATTTGAGTACTGGAGTACTCAAACAGTCAAAAAAAGTCAAATGCCCATCCCTAGGTTTATACGGAATGTTTAGGTGTATACAATTATTTCATATAAGCCTATTTCAACTTTATTTGGTGTGTTTCACTCAAATAAACTATTTATTGGAATGACATTTAAAATGATAATTGTCATGTTGATTTGATGGGATGGTAGACCAATACAATTTTTTTTTAATCTATATTATTCATGAGTAGTGTTTATTCATTTTGGTGTGGATTTGTCTAGTTTAAGTGTTTTTCTTGCCCTACTTGTTCACCAGCATTTGTATTGTTTTCCCAACAGTCATCGGGGAATCATCACATCAATGGGGTAAAGATATTTCAATTATAAAAATGTAAGAGATGATATATATATATGAGGCTCCAGGTTATTTACA
Source organism: Salvelinus sp. IW2-2015 (assembly GCF_002910315.2). Taxonomy (NCBI): domain Eukaryota; kingdom Metazoa; phylum Chordata; class Actinopteri; order Salmoniformes; family Salmonidae; genus Salvelinus; species Salvelinus sp. IW2-2015. The sequence goes on from NW_019946072.1 coordinate 33,377, forward strand.
TGGAAATGACGTTGGCCCACACTTTGTTTATTACATTTATTGACTTGCTGAATTTCAGTTGTTTAAGAATTTACTTAGGGCATGTCTGGGTTCCTTACCTAGTTTGCAAATGTGTATTTCTTGTTGTTTTAGTTAAATTAATACATAATTGTACAGTTTTATAAAACAATACTTATACTGTGTTATCATTTTATACAGGTCGTTAAAGAGGATAAAGACTGAGTTTCTTCATTGTGAGAGTGGGAAAAAAGGTATCAGCCGACTTTCTTTATGTAGTGWATTGTCATCCAATGGCCTTTGTATTCAGACACTTTAAAAGGAAATGTCTGATTCAGCTGACATATGCAGCATTTACCGTGAATGCGATCTCCGTGAACTCGGGAACATTGCCTTTAAAAGCCGCATTGCCTATTACCCGCAATTGGATTGAATCCCGGGTTTAGACAACACTAGACCTCATATTTTACACGTTTAATGTTTTTCAATAAACAATTTCCATGAACATTCACATTTCATGATAGAGAAATTGAATGTCATAAGAAGATAAAGTTGCTTGCTTACTGGTGACTTGTGGCCACTAGGGCCCCTCCTTCACTATATGAAAACAGTGTCTTCATGTTTTATGATTGGTTGTCATTCTATACTATATAAGGCCTAAAGCCGATTCTTTAAAAATCCACAAGGAAATCAAAAAGCTAGCTGATCCCATAGATTTACATTCGTTGCGCTGATTCTATTTAGCATTCCTGCCAGAAACTACCTTCAACTTCCTTCAAACTGCATGTAGAGACATAAAAATGGTATCCATGAGTTCATATGACTCTGGGTAAGTAGAACANAGCTACGTAGTCTAAAGCCCACGCCTCAGTCATGAACCTATAATGAAGTATGACGCACCAGCCCAACCTCACATTCAATTCGCGCATATATGTACATAATATATTTCAGCATATTTCGTGCGTTTTTGTGCATTTTTGTGTGGTTCAATTCGTTCGAAAAGACACGAATTTAACCAGTAGGCGACACATGAGCCTTTGCAACAACCATAGACGCGTTAGCCAGTGTTTCATTTATTTAATTTACGTTATGAATATATATATATATTTTGTCTTTATTTAATCCATATTAAAACATTGTGGTTGTATGCCTATATGTACTGTTTTCGATTTTTCTGAAAATACTTTTCAGTATAGAATGAATGTAATCAATGCACGATGGCTAATGGAGTTTTATTCGGTTCTAGTTCCATGTATTTCTTACAAAAACAAACGTGTAAACCATTTTCATTGATCAGAATGTAACTGAAAATACAATAGCAACCTTGCCATTGTCCATCAATACCAAAACATTTTTTTTGTTTGTTTAACATTTGGGGAAACGTATGCAGTCGTTGTAGTCTTAAATTTTGTTGGCCAACCAAAATTACCAAAACGTTAASCCGTAATAAGGCTAGGGTGGCTGAGTGTAAATACATGGCTCTAAGTGTAAGCACCTTTCACTATAAACTTTCTTGTGTTCAAAATACAGTCAGTGTGAAATAGCTAGAAAGCTTTCGTATTTCCACTTGGCTGCACCTCCGGTTATGAGAACGATAAATCAAGTGCAATACCTGCGTTGACCTGTGAGAGCAGCAAAACACCGGAAAGCTTCTAAGCCTACCGGAAAGTTACAAGAAGAACAAGAATGGTGACCTCATCCAGTCATGTGACATTTGTTGTTTATAGATTTTTCGCCCACACCAGATGTCTAGACCCTGGTCAGATAACAGGTAGGTCGGGATTACCATATCTAAGGATCAACAGGAAAGATGCCCATTAAATGTTATACCTATTATTGAAAAAAACTAAAAGAAGTTGAACCATTGGTTGCAGAGGGATTAACCTTGAAAGGTTGAGTATTGCTTTCTAAAGCTGAAGGTATCTCCAGACCTACATATGCAGCCCAGTCTCTATACCTTGACAACAAAATAGCTAAAGCGGTTGACCAGGTGCTTTTCAAATTCATCTGGAAAAATCGTACACATTATATTAGAAAATCTGTCATTATGAACTCATATGAATATGGTGGACTCAATTTTTTGGATTTTCCTACTTTGAATAATACTTTTAAGATAAATTGGGCCCAAACATTTTTTAAAGAATCCTACTTCAATTTGGAATTTCATCCCTCGTTACATCTTCTCCCGTTTTGGTGGCCTCAATTTTATGTTACTTTGTAACTATAACATTGATAAGATTCCTGCAAAATGATCTGCTTTTCGCAGATAATTATTCTTAGCTTGGTGGTTAATATATAAACATAATTTTTCCCCGCGTAGGTATTTCATTTGGAACAATAAGGACATTTTGTATAGAAACTATTCTTTATTTTTTAAGAACTGGTTCAATAATCATATCTTGCTGGTGAGTCAACTTTTTAATGCAGAAGGATTGTTACTCAATTATGAGGAATTTTTATCTCGTTACAATATCCCTGTAACAACTAGAGAGTTCGCCATAGTCTTTGATGCTATTCCATCTGGAACTCTCATGTTGTTTAGAGGTGTAGCCAGACCTCACCTTCTTGACCTGCCCTCCTTAATCCAGTTGACTCTCCAATAGGGAAAATATGTTTCTCCTTGCTCCCTCAGTTCAGAACAATAGGTCTATATGTTGCTCTTATTTCAAAGGGATATGTATTCCATATGTTCTGTACAAGTTACATGGAATAATTTGGTCACTAAATACTGTTGGGAAAATCATTCTCACGTATTATGTTAACACCACCTACATTAGGCTATATATTCCTAATTTTCCCTTCTTTGCATCTTCCAAGAAATACACATGCCACTATCTGTATTCATCTGTGATCTCCCATTGAAGAATGAGACGAGGACCCTAGAGGACGTAAGGAGTTATGAAAATCCTGTTTCAGGACAATCAGGTAAGAGGTCCTACATAGTCAGATGATCTAAATTGATCGAAACCTTTGACACTGTAGCCTTTAAGGACCATGTTGCACACTTCATAGAACAACATGAAAAAAAAAGGAAGACAAATAGTGCATTGTTGTAAATTGGACAGACTGACTATCTGCAAGTAATATAAATATGTATTTGGTTATGCAAAGTATTTGTAGATATCAGTCAGTGCTGCGCAATGTGGAAGGAGGATGAAGACCTTTACGACTGACTGCAAGACATAGTAAAAGACACACACGCAATTCAATTTGACAAATCAGCTTGTCATAACGAGGTTATACAAGTTGTGAAAGGAATGTGCGTATGAGTGGAATGGTCTCTAATTGTTTCATTTTTGAAGATGGTACATCTAAGATCCCCAAGACCAATGGATGAGCATGAAAGGCATAAAAAAAAATAAAAAAACAGAATACCCTTGCTGAGATCTCAACTAAGAGAAGGACCACAAGCCACTGGACGAGGCCATTAAGAGTCAAAGGCTGGCTGAGAAGCTCAAGACACAAGCGAACCCAGGGTAATGTATAATTACCGGTAATGATTTGTCTTTTGATTTATAAATTTAATTAATTATTTTATATGATTGCACGGTTTAAAGAGAGTAGGAGAGAATCTATATTTATGTTTTTAGTAGGTATACGGGATAGATGTTGATTATTTAAAGGCTTTTTATACTACCTATTTTATCAAGCAATTGATTATATTAAGTAGTTATCTGTTTGGTCTAGAATCTTTTAAATATTTATTTTATTTGAACTTATGTTAACGATATTTATTGATTGCAGAAGTGCATGTTTTTATTTGTATATATATTTAATATATTAGTAAATAATTTGAATGTTTTAAATTGTTGTTTATAATTTTTATAATTAATAATAATGTTAGGTGGGATTTTTATATTAAGTTAATTATTTTAAATTATTAAATTTATGA
>NW_019946072.1:37290-39717 GCF_002910315.2 Salvelinus sp. IW2-2015
TATCTGCCATAACCTATTGACAAGCTGTTTATAACACATCTTGTGCTGCTATCTTTCATAGTTTTCATCAGAGATTTTTCTTCCTCTGTCGTATTAATGCATAGTGGTTGAATTTCTATGTTGAGATATACTAGTGACTCAAACATGTCATTAAACCACACAGTGCCTGTGGAGACTTGTACGAGGTTTGAGAAGTAGTAATTTTTCAACTAGATTTTGTCCGTGATGCGTGACAAATCTCTCTGAAAGTCGTGGGACTGGACATCAGAGAAGACAGATAAGCTATTAGACACCAGATTCATCAGTGCCAAAGAAGAAATGTTGGATGAAGATATTTCATTATATAGGTAGGCTATCAAGTGTTCGATTGGTGTGACAGAAGAAACATTCCATCAAGGTGTGTGTGGATCTGCAGGTGAATGCATGTGAGCAGTGTGACAGAAGAAACCATGGATGAAGGTGATGGGTGATGATATTTGGACTGATGTCTCCGCTGTGAGGAGGTTGTTTGTGGATCTGCAGGTGAATGCATGTGAGCAGTGTGACAGAAGAAAACATTCCATCGAGGTGTGTGTGGATCTGCAGGTGAATGCATGTGAGCAGTGTGACAGAAGAAACCATGGATGAAGGTGATGGGTGGTGATATTTGGACTGATGTCTCCGCTGTGAGGAGGTTGTTTGGCTGTATGGGTCAATGAGTGTCTGTGATACCCTGTTCCCTTTTCACCACCTCCGTTGAAGAATCATTCCGGACTTGGATTTTACATTTCCAAAATGAAGTTTAATTAAGAATTGACTGTAATTACCTGCCCTATTGGACATTAAAACAATACAGTTGCTGTACGTTTTATGCTGCCAAACAAAGCTATATTTTCCCTATGCTAACCAACGTAGGCCTTCAGTATGTATTACGCACCTCCAAAACATGTCACAACTCGGACCCACTATCACCGACCCCATTGCTGAAACCCTCATTCACGCCTGGACTATTGCAACACCATTCTCTACAGACTCCCTGACAAAACACTGGACCATCCATTCAAACTCAGCTGTCAGAGACCTCACACAGACCAAACATTGGGATATCACCCCAAACCTCGTCAAACTTCACTGGCTCCCAGTTCAATACAGGATCATCTTCAAACTACTCTTGCTCTCCTACAAATAGACTGGCACCCACATACCTCTCTGACCTCCTGCAACCCTACACTCCCACCCATTTACTGCGCTCCTCTGACACTGGCCTACTCACCATTCCTCGCAACAGGCTCTGCTCGATGTGAGAACGTCCTTTTAGCAGTGCAGGCCCCCAGCTCTGGAACTCCCTCTCCATGTCAGAACCTCACAATCCATACACATATTCTTGTCCACACTCAGTCACCTCTTCACACAGGCTTACCCAAAATGGCTGTTGTCTAAGCTTTTATCTCTTGTTGTTTACTCCCCTGGTTAGTCTGTCATCGTGTTTAGTGCTCTCCCTGGTTAGTCTGTCATCATGTTTAATGTTCTCCCTGGTTAGTCTGTCATCGTGTTTAGTTCTCTCCCTGGTTAGTCTGTCATCATGTTTAGTGTTCTGCCTGGTTAGTCTGTCATCATGTTTAATGTTCTGCCTGGTTAGTCTGTCATCATGTTTAGTGTGCTGCCTGGTTAGTCTGTAATCATGTTTAGTATTCGGCCTGGTTAGTCTGTCATCATGTTTAGTGCTCTCCCTGGTTAGTCTGTCATCATGTTTAGTGTTCTCCCTGGTTAGTCTGTCATCATGTTTAGTGTTCTCCCTGGTTAGTCTGTCATCATGTTTAGTGTTCTATCTGCTGGTTAGTCTGTCATCATGTTAGTGTTCTGCCTGGTTAGTCTGTCATCATGTTTATGTTCTGCCTGGTTAGTCTGTCATTACTGTTAGTGTTCTGCTGGTTAGTCTGTCATCATGTTTAGTGTTCTCCTGGTTAGTCTGTCATCATGTTTAGTGTTGCCTGGTTAGTCTGTCATCATGTTTAGTGTTCTGCCTGGTTAGTCTGTCATCATGTTTAGTGTCTGCCTGGTTAGTCTGTATCATGTTAGTATTTCGCCCTGGTTAGTCTGTCATCATGTTTAGTGTCTCCCTGGTTAGTCTGTCATCATGTTTAGTGTTCTCCCTGGTTAGTCTGTCATCATGTTTAGTGTTCTCCTGGTTAGTCTGTCATCATGTTTAGTGTTCTGCCTGGTTAGTCTGTCATCATGTTTAGTGTCTGCCTGGTTAGTCTGTAATCATGTTTAGTTTCGCCTGGTTAGTCTGTCATCATGTTTAGTGCTCTCCCTGGTTAGTCTGTCATCATGTTTAGTGTTCTCCCGGTTAGTCTGTCATCATGTTTAGTGTTCTCCTGGTTAGTCTGTCATCATGTTTAGTGTTCTGCCTGGTTAGTCTGTCATCAATGTTTAGTGTTCTGGCCT
>NW_019946072.1:39742-44717 GCF_002910315.2 Salvelinus sp. IW2-2015
TGTATGCGGTTCGGTGATATTTGGACTGATGTCTCCGCTGTGAGGAGGTTGTTTGGCTGTATGTGGTCAATGGTGTCTGTGATACCCTGTTCCCTTTTCACCACCTCCTTGAAGAATCATTCCGGACTTGGATTTACATTTCCAAAATGAAGTTTAATTAGAATTGACTGTAATTACCTGCCCTATTGGACTTAAAACAATAAGTTGCTGTACGTATTTATGCTGCCAAACAAAGCTATATTTTCCTATGCTAACCAACGTAGGCCTTCAGTATGTATTAAGCACCTCCAAAACATGTCACAACTCGCGACCCACTATCACCGACCCATTGCTGAAACCCTCATTCACGCCTGGACTATTGCCAACACCATTCTCTACAGACTCCCTGACAAAACACTGGACCATCCATTCAAACTCAGCTGTCAGAGCCTCACACAACCAACACTTGGGCATATACCAAACCTCGTCAAACTTCACTGGCTCCAGTTCAATACAGATCATCTTCAAACTACTCTTGTCCCTCAAAATAGACTGGCACCCACAACCTCTCTGACCAACCTCCTACACTCCCACCATTTACTGCCTCCTCTGACACCTGCGCCTACTCACCATCCTCGCAACAGGCTCCGCTCGATGTGAGAACGTCCTTTTAGCAGTGCAGCCCAGCTCTGGAATCCTCTCTCCATGTCAGAACCTCACAATCCATACACATATTTTGTCCACACTCAGTCACCTCTTCACACAGGCTTTACCCAAAATGGCTGTTGTCTAAGCTTTTATCTCTTGTTGTTTACTCCCTGGTTAGTCTGTCATCATGTTTAGTGCTCTCCTGGTTAGTCTGTATCATGTTTAGTGTTCTCCCTGGTTAGTCTGTCATCATGTTTAGTGTCCTCCCTGGTTAGTCTGTCATCATGTTTAGTGTTCTCCTTGTTAGTCTGTCATCATGTTTAGTGTCTTGCCTGGTTAGTCTGTCATCATGTTTAGTGTTCTTGCCTGGTTAGTCTGTCATCATGTTTAGTGTTCTCCTGGTTAGTTTCTTGTCATCATGTTTAGTGTCTCCTGGTTAGTCTGTCATCATGTTAGTGTTCTGCCTGGTTTAGTCTGTCATCATGTTTAGTGTTCTCCCTGTTTAGTCTGTCATCATGTTTAGTGTCTCCCTGGTTAGTCTGTCATCATGTTTAGTGTCTCCCTGGTTAGTCTGTCATCATGTTTAGTGTTCTCCCATGCTTAAGTTGGTCACGTTCTGACCTTTATTTCCTTTGTTTTTGTCTTTTGTTAGTGGTCAGGGCGTGAGTATGGGGTGGGCCAAGTCTATGCTGTTGTTTCTATGTTTAGGGTTTTTGTCATTTGGCCTGATTGGTTCTCAATCAGAGGCAGGTGTTTTTCATTGTCTCTGATTGGGAACCATATTTAGGTAGCCTTTGTTTTCACCTATCAACATACTGATCTCTCACTCAGTCCTTACCATATGCCTTAGCACAGATTCTGATCTCATCAAGCATGTAATTGTCAGCAGCCTCTACATTTCGTTGCTCTTGGCGGCTCACAGTAGTCAGCCCTGGTACTCGTGTCCTTACTTTTCACTCTGCGCTTGCCTGGCATCCCATGCATCACTTTCCTAACCACGCTTCTGCTTCCGTCCATTTCATTCCTCATTTCGCTCCCTATCCACTGCTATCGGTCCTTTCTTGCCATCTCCACTTCTACAATTCCACTCGATTCTTCTCACGTTAGGCTCGATCGCTGCCTGTTACTCTGCACATCCTTCTTCTCCCTCTACAAGTCCTACAGCATTAATCATCAATTACCGACATATATCTTTCGTTAGTTCCTCGCTAGGATGCCTATACCACCGCCTCATTACACCGCCTCCCCGGCTGGTTGAGCCTAGCTCTAAGCCAGCCGGCGTACGTGCTCTATTCGCTCCGTGTCAGTGTTTGTGCCCACACGGACTGTTTCTCGGTAGGGCCAATTACTTTCTGTTGTAGTTGCCCTATTTTCGTGTCATGTTCAGTTTGTTTCAATTAAAAACTTGGACACTTACCCAGCGCTTGTCGTCTTGGTCCGAATCCCCTGCTACCACCTCCTCTTCAGACGAAGAGGAGCGAAATCTTGCCTGTTTTACAGAAATCACCCACCAACCAGCCGACCCAGCAGCGTGGTTAACAAGGGACAGCTAGCAGCCAGCAGCGGCAAGACACAGGATTCTACTGGCACTTGGGAATACAGAGATTCTGATGATGGCAAACCCGGAAACCCTGCGACTCAGCCAGAATGGGAACTATCGCCGTCCCACGGCCAGCCCGTTGGCACGGCAGCGAAGGCAGAGACCGCCGCGCTCTGGTATGAGGAAGCAGCACAGGCGGCGCGGATTGGAAGCCCGAGAGTCAGCCCCAAAATTTCTTTGGCCCAGGTGGCACCACGCGGGGAGTGTGGCGGAGTACAGGTAGGAGGTGCTATTCCCACCTCGCGCGCACTGGCTCCTGGCTCCACGGGCGAGCATTCAGACAGGTTTAGGTTGGGCGGGCCCGGTGCTCGAAAGAAGCATCAGTACGCCCACGAGTCCGGTGTCTAGTACCAACCAGTGCCAAACACCTACGCCACCCGAGGCTTCCTGTGCGTCTCCGAGATCCATTCCTAACCCGTACGGCCCTGTTCCTGTCATCCCTCTGCACCTTCCCCCCAGTGTTGCAGTGTATCCACCCGTCCGGTGACCACCCCAAGTTGCCAGCACTCACGCACCATCTAGGCCTCTTGTTGCGATACTTCAAGACGTCCAGGCTATTCCCCCTTGTTTCATCCAGACTGCCGTGTCGCCCCGCCCCAGCCCTCGCCCAGTGGTGCGTGGTACCCCAGTCCGGAACAGCCATGTTCCGGCACACACCCGCACCAGCCTTCACTGTGGCGTCTCGCAGAGCCCTGTACGCCCTGTCGCACTGCCTCCTGCAGCCCCCGATCCGCCCCACAGTGGTGCGTGTCTCCCAGCCGGTATCACCAGTTCCGCGGACCAGGCGCACCAGGCCTATACTGTGGCGGCCTCAGCAGGCCAGAGTCCTGCCGTACTGTTCCGGCGACCGCCTGCGCTCGGCCGTGCTGGCGCGCACGTATCTGCAGCTGCCGTTTGCCCAGCGGCCGTCTGAGCTTGCCCGCTCTGACCCGAGCGCATCTGACCGCCGTTCTGCCCGCGGCATGACGCCGGCCGCGCATCTGAGCGCCTTCTGCGCTCTGCAGCCAGTCTGCCAGCGCCTTCTGAGCCGCCCTCGCACGTGAGCGGCTAAGGAGCCGGTCCGTCAGTCAGGAGCCGCTCGAGCCCCGTCGATCCAGTCAGGACCGCCAGATGCCGCCGCCAGTGCCAGATGCGCCTGTCCAAGATGCGTCCGAAAGCGCCCGCCAGTCAGGAGCTGCCAGAAGCCGGCCAGTCAGTCATGAGCCGCAGTTTAGTCATGAGTGCTTGCCCTTTAGTCATGACTGCCTTTTCGTCCGAGCTACCCCTCAAGTCCGGAGCTGCCTTTCAGTTCCTGGAGCTGCCTCGTCATCCGGAGCTGCCTCAGTCTCTAGTCTACCGTCGTCTGAGCTGCCCTCCTCAGGGTCCTGGAGCTACCCCTCAGCCTGAGCTGCACCCTAGTCCCCGGAGGCTGCACACTCGTCCTACTGCCCCGTCCAGGAGACACTGCGTCGGCGCCACTCAGTCCCCGAGGTACTCAACAGACTGCCCCTACTCAGTCCCGGAGCTACTCCTCAGTCCAGTGCCCAGTCCGAAAGGCCCGTAGTCGCTCCTCAGTCGGACGTGCCCTCGGTGAGCACCCTAGTGATGGCCTTTGAGGTCGCCGTTCCAGTGGAAGGCCACGGGACCCAGAACCGAGGAGTAGGAGGTTGACTATGGTGGGAGTTACGTCCCACTGCGTCACCGATTTCTGACTTTATATTTTCCTTTGTTTTTAGTTCTTCCTAGTTAGGTTGCGTCCAGGGTCGTGCAGTGGGCGTGTGCCAAGTCTATGTTCTGATGTTTCTAATGTTTAGGTCTTGTCATTTAGGCCTGAAGTATGGTTTCTCAAATCAGAGGCAGGTATTTTTCATCTGGTTCTATGATTGGAATCCCCACCATATTTTAGGTAGCCCGTTTTTCACTGCTTCGGTTTGTGGTGGTTTGTTTCCGTGTTGTCTCAGCATTGTTTTGGTGCCACACGGGACTGTTTTCGGTTAGGATTACTTATTTTGTTATTTTTGTATTTGTGTCATGTTTCAGTTGTTTCCTATTCAAAAAATGGGACACTTACCACGGCTGTCGTCTTGGTTCCGCATCCCGGCTATACACCTCCTCTTTCATCGATCCAGGAGTGTTTAGTGTATCTCACCTGGTTAGTCTGTCATCATGTTTAGTGCTCTCCCTGGTTAGTCTGTCATCATGTTTAGTGTGCTGCCTGGTTAGTCTGTCATCATGTTTGGTGCTCTCCCTGGTTAGTCTGTCATCATGTTTAGTGTTCTCCCTGGTTAGTCTGTCATCATGTTTAGTGCTCTCCATGGTTAGTCAGTCATGTTTGAAAAGCACTTAAAATAAAATTTATTATTATTAATATTAAATCAACCTCGGTTAGGGCTGGCAGTCAAATAAGAAATAATAATAATAAACTATGCACTCAGAATTTCAATAAATTCATTAGTTATCTGATTAGATCACTTTTATCCATAGACTTGATGAAGCACTTCAGCTTCCTACCCCGCTAACCTGGATTTCTAACAATCATGGACGTGGTGAGAAGCAGGTCTATTGACATTAGTGAAACCCTTACTGCATCACAGGGTACCACTGCTGTCAGGTCGAGAGTACGATTTCAGGGGCATATTTGGAAGATGAACATTTTAAGACTGTAGCACCGACCTACACAATGCGACCTACAAAAGCACTTGAAGCCAATTTCACAATTTGACCTCAGCCAGTCCGCAAGCAACCTTAAGCAGCTGATGGGATTTAGCT
>NW_019946072.1:45440-48801 GCF_002910315.2 Salvelinus sp. IW2-2015
ACTTCGGGAGCAAGAAGCTTACCACTTTTGAGCGCACCAGTTGACTTGGATACAGGAAGATGTCATCACAGTGATTTGAGTTACAGCACCAACATTCAATACAGTACTGCCACAGTGCAAGACAACTAGCTGAGACTATACCCACAGCTATACCTTCAGAGATATAKAATGTGACAGCTCAAGCCAAAAGAACAACATGAAAGCTTCCAGGAACAATGMTTGAACATCTGATATGTGATATGTGAGAACCACCCATCATTGTATGTTTAAAGGGATGCTCCGGAACTTTTGTATAATTTCAACCAGTAGTTTTGAACGTGGTGCACACGAGCCAAAACGGACCCCCTGTACTACATCATCATATGATATGTTACGTCCTGCAAATCCTTATTATTATATATATATATTTTTCTGTGTGCAATTCAGGTGATATGTTACAAATCCAATTTATAAAATATGTTAGGAATTTGTTGCGCTTAAGATCCAGGACAGCATCTTTAAATGAGATGGCTAATAATACATTAAGATTCAAAATGTCAATATTTGCAGGTTGTAAGTAGGATGTTCTGCACTCTTGACCATTACAATGTTAAATATGTTTTCTAATTATTGTCAATTGTTGCCACAGAAGCTGTAGAATTCCTCGGCCAAATCAAAGAGCTTGTGTTGAAACATCGCAACAGCAAGATTCCTCTTGCAAAGCCGAAAAGTTACGAGTTGAGAATCGGGGGTCTGGAGGACACTGTCCACGCTGGAGATGGTGAACAGTTAGAAGTTTGGAAAGACTGCTACCTTCCAGAGAGAATGGAGATGGTGGTCATTGGTGCCCTGGATGACTTCCGATGTTCGACAGCAGGATGGCAGCTGGTTCTCCTGTTATGTSAAGATGGCAATGTCTACGCCTACGAGTTTGAAGTTCTACACCTGGTTGCCAGAAGCTTGGAGGATCTCTTTAAATCTGGAGCGGAGTTCCCAGGACTGGAGAAATTCAGATTTGGAGAATGCTTTGAGGAATTGGTAAGATCCAACAATATTACATTAACTTAGCCAACTTATTAACTTATTTTGTGTTTAATGTTAATAAATTAGGTAATCATGTGTTGTTATTGTCAGAAACAGTAGGTCTTGCATTTATTRGTCTACATGTTATTGTTCATGAATAATTCCAAAATGTAGACACACAGTGTAATGTGTCAATGCACTGAGTAAGTTGCTGGACTAGTCGGCTAGTTATTCCACAGTTATATTTTTTCAGACTGAGGAAGAGATGGAGAAAGAGATGCAATGTGATGAAATAAAGAAAATCGATGATGAGCATATTCAGTTCCGAAGAAGATTGGAGATTGAGATGCTGGAGGATCTCAAAGCAATCAAGCAATCTGAGGTAATAATTACTGTTTGATTCAGACTYAGGGTATGGTACACATGGCAAAACATGACGAAAGTGTGTATATTGAAATCAGGAAAAGTTTAACACAAAAATATATTATCTATATTCCAGGACATCTCCTCGGCCCGGGTTATCCTGCGCCAGCCCTACGCACAGTGTCCCCGGTTCGCCAGCACAGCCCAGTGCGGCCTGCTCCAGCTCCCCGCACTTGCCGGGCTACAGGGGGTATCCAGCCAGGACGAGTTGTGCTAGCTCTGCGTTCGAGACCGCCAGTGCGCCTCCACGGTCCAGTGTATCCGGTGCCTCGGCTAAGGAAGAGGCCTCCTGCATGTCTCCCCAGCCTGGTGAGTCCGATGCCTTCTCCCAGAGCCAGGCCTCCTGTGTGTCTCTCCACTCCAGTAATGATCCATGGCAGGAAGCCTCCAGTGGTGATCCATGGCACGAAGCCTCCAGTGATGATCCATGGCAAGAAGCCTCCAGTGATGATCCATGGCACGAAAGCCTCCAGTGAGGATCCATGGTAAGAAGCCTCAGTGATGATCCATGGCACGAAGCCTCCAGTGATGATCCATGGCCAAGAAGCCTCCAGTGATGATCCATGGCACGAAGCCTCCAGTGATAGCCAATGGGCACGAAGCCTCCAGTTGATGACCATGGCACGAAGCCTCCAGTGATGATCCATGGCACGAAGCCTCCAGAGTGATGATCCATGGCACGAAGCCTCCAGTGATGATCCATGGCAAGAAGCCTCCAGTGGTGATCCAGGGCACGAAGCCTCCAGTATTGCAAATGTTGCTCAAAGTAAAGTAAAAATAAAGCATTAACAAAAGCACATGATGTCTATACATCAGTAATGACACAGTGCACATCAGGGACAAATATACCCTTAACCGTTTGTAAGAGTGAGAAGGCTGTTTAGTCAGTAATAGGTATAATATTATGTATCAGTTGGGGCATCAGTGGAGCACCAGTACCTTTCCCAGAGAAGTACAGAAAATTACCAAGACAAGTCAGACAGAAACTCAGGGGAAGTTGTGGATCACACATTTTCAGCGTATTTGATTATGACTGTATTCATGTTTTCATACAGTATTTTTTTACAGTATCTTTCATACAGTATTTGGTTTCATTTGAACGGCCTGTTCTTGATTCTGTAAATGAGTCCAAACATACAGTACAACACGGAATAACAACTTCCTCATACTTACAGATGAGAAATGTTACTGGTATGGCCCAACAAAAAAAGTGTCCATGTCATGAAGTTTTTTTTGTCTAAAGCCATTTGGGCTCCCGAGTGGCGCAGCGTTCTAAGGCACTGCATCTCAGTGAATGAGGTATCACTACAGTCAGTTCCTGGTTCAAATCCAGGCTGTATCACATCTGGCCATGATTGGGAGTCCCAAAGGGTGGCACACAATTGGACCAGCATTGTCTGGGGTAGGCTGTCATTGTAAATAAGAATTTGTTCTTAACTGACTTGCCTAGAAAAATAAAGGTAAAAAAACACCTAATAGTTATTGAACAATAAAGAGACATTAACATTAACATCAGGTACAGTTGATATGGTTATAAGAGGATATATTATATTAACACAAACAAGTGAGAAGATTGAAACAGTTGGGCTTATCACATTGATGTTGTAAATGTTATACCGTTGCATCCAATATGCCATCAGTTAATGTAATATAGTTAGTCTTGACAGAATAATTGTTTGTGTTATACCTTGATTTTCTGACATGCCTCAACCATAGGGTGGTTACAAACCATTTATGTTTTAGTCTGCTGTGGTCAGCACTCTGCAGCACAACGATAACGATTGGCAACACCCATGTTCTCTCCAGTCTGTTGCAGAAACGAAACCTCAGAGCAGCCTCATGTCCTGTTGCTAAACCCTGTAATAACGTCCTCATGTCCTGTTGTTAAACACTGTAATAACGTCCTCATGTCCTGTTGTTAAACCCTGTAATAACG
>NW_019946072.1:49020-59547 GCF_002910315.2 Salvelinus sp. IW2-2015
CTACAGAACATAGAGGTACTATAAACTACAGAACCCTAGGACTGGAGGTACAGACTGGGTAGGGTTGGCCAAGCAACAGCCTCACCTGGGTTAGTCTTAGCTGCAGACAGAGGGAGACATATAAACCCTTCAAACTGGAGCACAGAGCAGAGAGTCACCAAGTACATTGATCCTGGTGGCTGTGATATGGTGTGTGTGTTACGGCTGGGCTAGCCTTGCCAACTGTTGCTGCACCGCTAGCCTGTGTAGTTCACTACTAAGGGAGTGACGAGAGACTGTCAGAGCTGCAGTGTGTGTGTGTGTTTAAGGTGTCTGAGGCTGTACTATAGTGAAGAACAGAATATTCACGCATACAAACAGATACAACCTGCACAATCAATGCATTACATTTAAGTCATTTAGCAGACGCTCTTATCCAGAGCGACTTACAAATTGGAAAGTTCATACATATTCATCCTGGTCCCCCCGTGGGGAATGAACCCACAACCCTGGCGTTGCAAGCGCCATGCTCTACCAACTGAGCCACACGGGACCAATGCACACATACAGACGTACACAGTGCTGCCACACCTATCGGATATCAAATGTCCTTCACGTTTTCCCTTCATCAGACTACTAGTCTACATCTAGTGGAAGGAGCAAGTAGACAAGAGGAGGGAATGAGGTCATACAAGCATATTGTTACGGGACGGGGCCCAATAAATGTCGTCGTTATTTTGCTACCACCTGTGGCTGTTTGCATTGCGCGGGCTCCCCCTATCGGCCGCGTCGATCCCTACACCCAGCCAATGTGGACGTGTGTGAGGACGTCCCATCGCAGACTGTCATACATGGGAATCCGCAGTGTCGTCTTAGCAGCTAATAACGTTATCCACACAAACCGGCTAAGGTTTTGACACACTATTGTTATTATATTGAAGGGTAAGTGACTGACATTTCCGAAATATAACGATACTACGTGGCTAGGCTTGTAGTTGTTGAGAATSGCACGTCAATTCTACGGATTTGACAGATTTCTGAGATTTTAGCTGTCTAACTTGCTACTGTAACAAGCATTGTGACTAACTACGAGTTAGCTATGTACACAAGCTAACATCATAATATCGCRGTTATTAATTTGACAGCCGGTAGTTAGCTACAGTAGTCGTTTTCTTCTCAGTTTTCTTGTTTCTCTGTTAGCTTATCGTATGAACCAGCTAGATGGCTAACATTAGCTTGCCGCTATGCTAACTTACTAGCTAGCTGCCTGGTCTTGGGTGTGTTGCTGTTTAGCTACTGTAACGTTAGCTAGAGAGCCAGCTAGCATCACTTGTCATCTTGGCCTGTTATGGCTTCCTCTGTCTTCTTGTTTGGGTATTTGGATGATGAACGTACAGTACTGTTGTTCACTTATCTAGCTAGCTATCTTTATCCGCGTTATTTGAATTAATAGTCCGTTAGACAGGTCGAGGGGTTAACTGGGGACCGTTAGTTGGAGACTCCCAGCTTTTTGGATCGAGCCAGATGAGGTCACTTTGAATGAGATGGCAGTGCTCCTGCAATGACATTTCCCGCACATGTTACGTTGTTTTGGACCCTTGTGGCGCAGTGGTCTAAGGCACTGCATCTCAGTGCTRGAGGCGTCACTACAGACCCTCGTTCGATTCCAGGTTGTATCACCACCGGCCGTGATTGGGAGTCCCATAGGGCGGCGCACAATTGGCCCAGCGTCATCCTGCTTAGGGTTTGGCCGGGTTAGGCCGTCATTGTAAATAATAATTTGTTCTTTAACTGATTTTACCTAGTTAAATAAAATGTATAACAAAAATCATATGATAGTAGCTAACTCTATTTTTTGCTCACCTTGATATGTGTGTGTGTCTACATACAGTGGACAGAGGAAAGTTGCAGTCCTGCATACCAAACAGGACAACGAGGACTTCACCATGACTGCGACATGGATGGTGATGCCACAAACAACAACACATCCTCTGGTTGTGTCTGTCTGTTCTGTCTGATGCTGTCAGTCTGTCTGATGCTGTCTGTCCAGTGTGTGTGTAACAGAGAGTGTGTGTTACCTTCCAGTTGTGTTGTTGTAGCTCCAGCACCTGTTGATGAGCCTCGTCTGATGCTGTCTGTTAGTCGCTGTCTGTCTGTCTGTCTGTCTGTCTGATGCTGTCTGTCTGTATCGTCTGATTGTTTACATGGTGTGTGTTCAGTAATATAGTGTGTGTGTTCAGTATATAGTGTGTGTTTCAGTAATATAGTGTGTGTTTCAGTATATATGTGTGTGTTCAGTAATATAGTGTGTGGTCAGTATATATGTGTGTGGGTTCAGTAATATAGTGTGTGTTTGTGCTGTAATAGTGTGTGGTCAGTAAATACTGTTGTTTTGTGTTGTGTGAATTATAGTTGGTGTTCAGTAAAGTATAGTGGTGTGTTCAGTAATATAGTGTGTGTGTCAGTAATATATGTGTGTTCGAGTAGAATATAGTGTGTGTGTGTAGTAAATAGTGTGTTGTGTCAGTAATATAGTGTGAATGTGTTCAGTAATATAGGTGTGTGTGTTCAGTAATATAGTGTGTGTGTTCAGTAATAGTGTGGTGTGTTCAGTATATATAGTGTGTGTGTTCAGTAATATAGTAGTGTGTGTTCAGTAATATAGTGTGTGTGTTCAGTAATATAGTGTGTGTTGTTCAGCTAATATACGTGTGTGTTGTTCAGTAATACTAGTGGTGTGTCAGTAATATAAGTGTGCTGTGTTCATAATATACTGTGTGTGTTTCAGTAATATACTGTGTGGTTCAGTAATATACTGTGTGTTCAGTAATATTATGCTTGTGTCAGTAATTAGTGTGTGTGTTCGTATATAGTATTTGTGTTCAGTGTAATATAGTGTTTGTGTTAGTAATATTAGTGTTGTGTTCAGTAATATAGTGTTTGTGTTCTAATATGTGTTCTGTTTCAGTAATATAGTGGTGTGTTCAGTTATATAGTGGTGTGTTCAGTAATAATAGTTTGTGTTCAGTAATAATGTGTGTGTTCGAATATTGTGTGTGTGTTCAGTAATATGTGTTGTGTTGTGTTGTCAGGGACGATGGAGAACCAGGTAGAGATGGAGGAGAAGACGAGGCTCATCAACCAGGTGCTGGAGCTACAAACACACACTGGAAGGTACACACACCCCTCTCTTTACAGCACACCTCTCTCTGTTACACACACCTCTCTCGTTACACTGGAAGGTAACACACACACCCTCTCTGTTACACACAGCCTCTCTCTGTTACACACACCATCTCTCTGTTACACACACTCTCTTCTCTGTTACACACACTCTCTGACTTACACACACTGGAGGTAAACACGCTACACTGTAACACCCTCTCTGTTACCATGAATACACAACCTCTCTCTGTTACACACACCTCTCTCTGTTACACACACCTGTTAACACACCTCTCTGTTACAAGTGAGTAACACACCTCTCTCTGTTACACAGTGAGAGGTAAACACATCTCTCTTCTGTTACACAGTGGAGGGTACAACACCTCTCTCTGTTACACAGTGGAGGTAACACACCTCTCTCTGTTACACAGTGGAGGGTAACACACATCTCTGCTCTGTTACACAGTGGAGGGTAACAACACATCTCTCTCTGTTACACAGTGGAGGGGAAACACATCTCTGTTACACACTGGAGGGTGTGTTCATGTATCTCCTCTCTGTCAGTGAGGTTATCAGTGATGCTCCAGTTGTGTTAATGGAGCTCCTAAATGGGTCTCCGATTGTATCTGTCCACTCTATCTCCAACGGTTTATTGGGGGGAGTGGTGGAGGGGGGGGGGGGGGGGGTGTTTACCCTGACCGAGCCACCCTCTCATCCTCTCTGTGAGGCTAATACAGCTACTCCCTTCCTGACTCAGATGGATTTAAGGTTTGTCCAACTGGCACCCTATTCCCTATGGGCCCTGGTCAAAAGTAGTGCACTGTGTAGGGAATAGGGTTCCATTTGGGATGTGTTTAAATGTACCTTAATACAGCAGTCTGGTGCTGCTAAACATTCAGTCTAGTCTGGCAGGGAGGAGTATTTGGCAGTGATGTGGAATAAGCTAAAACATTGTCTAGTCTGGGAGGAGGAGTATTTGGCCAGTGATTGTGGAATAAGCTAAAACATTGTCTAGTCTGGGAGGGAGGAGTATTTGGCAGTGATGTGGATAAAGCTAAAACATTGTCTAGTCTGGGAGGGAGGGTATTTGGCAGTGATGTGGAATAAGCTAAAACATTGTCTAGTCTGGGAGGGAGGAGTATTTGGCAGTGATGTGGAATAAGCTAAAAACATTGTCTAGTCTGGGAGGGAGGAGTATTTGGCAGTGATGTGGAATAAGCTAAAACATTGTCTAGTCTGGGAGGAGAGTATTTGTCATTGATGGAATAAGCTAAAACATTGTCTAGTCTGGGAGGGAGGATATTTGGCATTGATGTGGAATAAGCTAAAACATTGTCTAGTCTGGCAGGGAGAGTATTTGGCATTGATGTGGAATAAGCTAAAACATTGTCTAGTCTGGGAGGGAGGAGTATTTGCAGTGATGTGGAATAAGCTAAACATTGTCTAGTCTGGGAGGGAGGAGTATTTGGCAGTGATGTGGAATAAGCTAAAACATTGTCTAGTCTGGGAGGGAGGAGTATTTGGCAGTGATGTGGAATAAGCTAAACATTGTCTAGTCTGGGAGGGAGGAGTATTTGGCAGTGTGTGGAATAAGCTAAAAACATTGTCTAGTCTGGGAGGAGGGAGGAGTATTTGGCAGTGATGTGGAATAAGCTTAAAACATTGTCTAGTCTGGCAGGGAGTAGTATTTGGCAGTGATGTGGAATAAGCTAAACATTGTCTGTCTGGGAGGGAGGAGTATTTGGCAGTGATGTGGAATAAGCTAAAACATTGTCTAGTCTGGCAGGGAGGAGTATTTGGCAGTGATGTGGGAATAAGCTAAAACATTGTCTAGTCTGGCGAGGAGGAGTATTTGGCAGTGATGTGGAATAGCTAAAACATTGTCTAGTCTGGCAGGGAGTAGTATTGTGGCAGTGATGGTGAATAAGCTAAAACACTTGTCTAGTCTGGGAGGGAGGAGTATTTGGCAGTGATTGTGGAATAAGCTCTAAAACATTGTTAAGTCTGGCAGGAAGTCGTATTGGCAGTGATGTGGAATTAGCTAAAACATTGTCTAGTCTGGCAGGGAGTAGTATTTGGCAGTGATGTGGAATAAGCTAAAACATTGTCTAGTCTGGGAGGGAGGAGTATTTGGCAGTGATGTGGAATAAGCTATCAGGAGGCTTCTGTTTCTGTATCGGCGTTTCATCTATCATTAATTACTTAGGCGGGGTGGCCTCCCCTGTCAAACTCTGATGCACCCAGCCTTTATCTAGGGGAAACACTGGTCTGTCTAGTTCTAAGTTCCGTACCTCTGTTGTTCCAGACCTGTCAGCACGTGTGGATGCGGTCAAAGAGGAGAACCTGAAGTTGAAGTCGGAGAACCAGGTTCTAGGCCAGTACATCGAGAACCTCATGTCGGCCTCCAGCGTGTTCCAAACCACCGACAACAAGAGCAAACGGAAGTAACCCACGYCGACCAGGAGGAYTGAGACCACCTACAACAGCCTGGTAGCAGATCTGTTTGTGCCATCTCRATGTTTGGGATGACACAAACCGTAGGCATGATAGCACAAACAGACTGGCACTCAGGCTACCTGCAACATCTCTCCCAAATGACAGCAGAGGAGGTAGAAGCTGTTTGTAACCACAGTTCTAGGGACGGATATGGACGTGTTCCAAATGGCAGATTATTTTCTAAMWAGTGTACTATGTAGGGTAGTCTGATCCTAGATCTGTGGTTAGGGGCAGCTTCTAATTCCAGACCCCAAAATCCTCCCTACACTCCAACCTCACCCCCAACCACACCCCCAAGAGTCCAGTTTACATTCTTGTTTGACCTCTTTTTACCCTCCTAACATAAAACCCCAGACATGATTTAACTTTTTTATAATTCATCTTATAATACTGTTTTGTGTTGTCATYTCAACTGCATCTCTAATGAGTTATGACATCAGACCTTTATTTTGATGACTGGTTGGATCTGGAAGGAAACGGGACTTGTTGTATATGAATATGGCCATAACTCCTGGCCCCAAATATGAATCAAACATATTGAATGACATGTCAATGTAATTATATAATATTATATTAACACATTCCATCATCTCATCTGATTGGTCAAAAGGTTACTAAGTGTCTGTTTTTTTAATTGTTAATTTCCACCACTTATTGATGGACACAAACATGATGAAATATGATTCTGTAAGACGTATTTTTAAGCAGTACTACTAAAATACTCCGATGTGTGTTGTCGTCACTGGTATGCTACTCATTCCACTAGGAACGGGGTTCCTAATTCATATCGTCACCGTGCCGTGTGGAGTCAGTAGCGAAAGGAAAAAGCACAGTAAACAAGTGTTATGCTGAACATGACAAATACAACCCTTGACTAGGGTCAAGTTACACTACAGGGTGAGACGGCCTCCTTTACCTATGATGGTAGAGGAGGAGGAGAGAGTGAGGGAGGACGAGAGAGAGAGAGAGAGAGGTCTGCTTTTTACAGTTAAGAGCCTTGAGTGGTATTGATTAGAACACTCAGGCTGTAGAACACTCCGGAAGGTTCCGTCAGTGCATTAACACAGATCTGCTGATAAGGAAGGTTGTTATTCCTGCTTTGGGTAATGGACTGTGGAAGCATGGCTGTGCTCTCTCCTAGGCTGGTTATAGTAGAGAGAGCCGTGATCAGGATAACATGGACAGTTGGGATTTTGGCTAGGAGATGGCTCGGTCAGTTCCAATTCTATTTGAATAGAGGATGAAATTCCTAATTAAAATCAGGAAGAATCACAACACTCAATTGTACAGAGATCAGAGGGAGTGGTTCTATCAGAGTACCATTCTATGGGTTCAAGGTGCTAAAGGAAAAGATGAGGGAATATTGAGATGATTCCACTGCACTTCAATGCATCATGTTATTTATTTTTCTTTCAATATAAAATMGTATTTTTATTTTGTATTATGTTAAATGGTATTATATTGTATGCTCCTGACTCTTGTTAGTCCCAAATGGCACCATATTCCCTATATAGTGCACTACTTTGGGCCTTTAGGGCCCTGATCATAAGTAGTCCACTATGTAGGGAACAGAGTGCCATTTGGGACAGTGAACTTAGTATTTCCTTCAGGCATGTTGATAATGTCTACACACATCCTATGGAACTAACTGCCTGCTGTGTAGAAGTTTAGAGATTCTATGTTGCCTTTTAACACTTTTGTTTTAATAAAAAAAATATACTTCTTATGCTTTTGTACGAGTCGGGAGTGTAACTCTATCAATGGAAATAAGGAAAGGAGTGAAGGAGACAAGGAAGTAGGAAAGGATATATAATTAAAAGGAGACAAGAGAAGGATATAAGACCTCTTGACAAGTGAGATGCATCCTTAGTGAGATCTTGATTAGTTTCTATAGGTTCTCTAGACAGCAGACCCTGTTCCAGTACAACCCAGGCAAGCCAAGAATGCTCTGTTCCGATCCAGAAGGTGATGTTCCCTTTTCAAGGCCACACTTCAGACAACTCCTTGGGTGAAGTCTGTCTGCCCCCAAGAGCGGAGCAGCCTAGTACAACACTAGTCATAGTTAATCATACAATGACTCAGCACTTCTCATGGAAACAGTACAATGACAAGTTAGCCTGAGAGCCAGTCTGTTTGAGTGTGTTATACCAAGTCCTTGACAATGACAGAAATGGGGTTGGCAAGACCACAAACAGATCTGGGACCAGGCTTACAACAAGTACAACAACTACTACGACTTATTGTACGAAATATTTAATTTTCCAAGAGCAATGTACAATTTGCAACTTATTGAAAACAGGGAAATATGCCTTGGTTGTTGTACAAGAACAGAAAACATTTACTAGAAAAAGCAGGAGAAAACAGAACAAACAAATGCACATCTCTTTCCATACAAGACGGAATTGTTTARAATTCATTCCGGAACCGGAGTTTGGATGTTCCGGAATACCCAGCTCCCTCGGGTGGAGAATAGAGGGTTTCATGCCGACTTTGAGCAAACACGTTGTTTGTTCTGACGTAGGCTCACATTAAGCAAAACAGTGATAAAACTAACTACAAATTATTATATATATATTTTTTTAAACATCCTAAAATTTCAATTCACTCAAGAGAAAAAACAGCATTGTAATATTTTCTTATGTTTTAAATTTAGCCGTAAAATGAACAAGAGGGAGAAGTTTCAAACGAGAATGAATAAATACTTTTTTTTTTATATAACAGTGCCGATTTTCAATCCTCAGTTTTAAATCCATATAATTTAGTAAAAAACAAAATAACACAAAGAACTGACATATTATATTATGAACTTCCTTTTATAAGTTAATTAATGAAAAACAAACACTATCAATCTAAAGTTGATGTCTAACCTTCAACCTGACGTAAGGCGCCTTATTGTCTTAAAATATCCTTCTGTCTCTGTAGTAAAACTTTAAGACTGGTCCCAGATCTGTAGATCTACATCCCAAATGGCACCCTATTCCCTATATAGTGCACTACTTTTGACTAGAGGCACCCTATATAGTGCACTACTTTAGACCAGGGTCCATGGGGTAGTTCAATATAACAGGAACAGGGTGCATTTTGGGATGCACAGTTTGTATTTCAGAGCCAAATATTGTCACAATAATAGTCAGAGGAATTGACTCCAACTACAACCAGATCTGAGACCAGGCTGGAGAAACATGGCAACTACAACCAGATCTGAGACCAGGCTGGAGAAACATGGCAACTACAACTAGATCTGAGACCAGGCTGGAGAAACATGGCAACTTCAGTCACACAGCAGCAATACAGTAACATGGCTATAGAGGTCTTCACTCTCTCTGACCAGCCTATTCCCTATGTAGTGCACTAATTTTTAACATCTTATTTCCCCCCAATTTAGTGCACTACTTTTAACACCTTATTTCCCCAATTTAGTGCACTAATTTTTAACATCTTATTTCCCCCAATTTAGTGCACTACTTTTTAACACCTTATTTCCCCCAATTTAGTGCACTACTTTTTAACACCTTATTTCCCCCAATTTAGTGCACTACTTTTTAACACCTTATTTCCCCCCCCATGTAGTGCACTACTTTTTAACACCTTATTCCCCCCCCCATGTAGTGCACTACTTTTTAACACCGTATTCCCCCCCATGTAGTGCACTACTTTGGCCAAAGCTCTATTTCAGGGAATAGGGTGTCATTTGAGACACAAGCCAGAGGAGCTGCTTTTTAACTTCAGTTTGAATAAAAAAATACTTCTGAAGCTTAACAAATGTCAACAATAAACCAGAACTAGGAACTATAGTCAGGAAGACTGGAAGTCTGGAGAGGTGAGTTGGAGGGCAGGGGTGGTTGGGAGGGGGGTGCGTTGGGAGGGAGGGGGGTGCGTTGGGAGGGGGGTGAGTTGGGAGGGAGGGGGGGGGGTGGTTGGGGGGGAGGGGGGGGGGGGGGGGGGGTTGGGAGGGCAGGAGGGGTTAGAAAGTTGCAGCTGATGAGATGGCATGGGAGGAAGAAGATGAGGGGGCATAGTATTCATTGTGGAAGAAAGGAGGGTTTGGGGGGGTCAGGGTAGCCTTGATGGCCTTAGAGAGGCTTAACGGATAGAGAGAACAAAGGAAGATAAGAAGGAAAGGGGGATGGTTGTCATTCGACTGATGGAGGAGGAGGGGTAGTATCTTGGTCACTAGGACCACCAGAGGGCATGCAGAGATGAGAGAGAGAGGAGAGAGAGAGGAGGCTTCATTTGTTGTTGTTGGTCTTCATCAGTCTTTCCGTACCCTCCTCTTCCTCACGGCCTGTTTGTGTCCGTCGCCAACGCTGTGGCCCCCTTCGTCCGCCTCCTTCTTCTGCTTGGAAACGAGGGATGAAAAAGAAGGGATGAATGAAAGACAAGGTGTCCCAATGTCTACTTTCTTCTGAAGTGTGCACTTGTTCACTACTTCCCACAAATCTAGAAGCATTGGATTGGTGGAGGCATGTTCTCGTGGAAGTTTCCACCATATTTCTTACACCAGTCATTTCAGTGAAGTGAACAAGTGCACACTTTGGGAGGAAGGAGAGATAATTAGGGTGAAGCCAGAGTTTCAGAGGGTCAAATGTGTGAACTGAGTATTGTAGAGGACGTTTTGATCTTTCAGAAAACTAAAAGAGTACCTCAGCACCGACATCATCCGATGCTGCCTCATTGGACTTGGTCTCTTCTTCCTCCTCGCCTTCATCGTCCTCCTCCTCCTCATCGTCTTCTTCATCTTCTACGCTGTCCCCTCCAGCTGCCCCACTCTCCTCCTCCGCCTTCTCCTTCTTCACTTCTGAAAGAGAAAAGTACAATGAGAGGAAATATTAACTAAGGAAAGGAGAAGAAATATGGAAGAAAGAACAAGTGAGGAGAGAGAGAGGG
>NW_019946073.1:0-16782 GCF_002910315.2 Salvelinus sp. IW2-2015
AGAAGTCTGGAGGAACACACCAGTATTCACACAGGTACAATACAACATTATCCTCAGACACCAGTATTCACACAGGTACAATACAAACATTATCCTCAGACACCAGTATTCACACAGGTACAATACAACATTATCCTCAGACACCATAATTCACACAGGCACGATACAAATTATCCTCAGACACCAGTTTCAACGGTACATACACATTATCTCAGACACCAGTATTCACACAGGAACAATACAACATTATCCTTCAGACACGTATTCACAGGGCAATCCACTTATCCTCAGACACCAGTATTCACACAGGCAATACAACATTATCCTCAGACACCAGTATTCACACAAGACAATACAACATTATCCTCAGACACCAGTATTCACACAGGTACAATACAACATTATCTCAGACACCAGTATTCACACGGCACAATACAACATTATCCTCAGACACCAGTATTCACACAGGCAACAATACAAACATTATCCTCAGACACCAGTATTCACACGGGCACAAATACAACATTATCCTCAGACACCAGTATTCACACAGGTACAATACAACATTATCCTCAGACACACACGTAATCACACGGGTACATATACAACATTATCCTCAGACACAAGTATTACACAGGGCACAATTACAACACTTATAGTCCTCAAGACACCAGTATTCCACAGGCACAATACAACATTACTCAGACACCAGTATTCCACACAGGAAATACAACATTATCCTCAGACACCAGTATTCACACAGGCACAATACAACATTATCCTTCAGACACCAGTATTCACACCAGGCACAATACAACATTATCTCAGACACCCAGTATTCACACAGGGCACAATACAACATTATCCTCAACACCCAGTATTCACACAGGCTACAATACAACATTACCTCAGACACCAGTATTCACACGGGTACAAATCAACATTATCTCAGACAACCAGTAATTCACACGGGTACAATACACTACAATACAACATTATCCTCAGACACCAGTATTCACACAGGTCTGTCTATACATTACACTTTATCTTAGACACATCCCTCGTCACACTTCTGAGCCAAGTGGAGCTGATCAATTCTGAGCTACCAAAACGGCCTGGCAAGGCATCCACCATGGTTGTTAGAAAGGACAGTGTTTGGTGTTTTGGTAGAAAACGCTGTCTCAGGCACCTCTCCAGAATCTACTGTAGGTGTTATTGGGTTGAGATCTGGTGACTGAGATACACACACACCCTTTGACCCCTCCCTATGCTTCTTTCAGACCCCTCTTTCAGAGTCACCGAGATCTCTTCTTCTACTCATGGTAGCCTAAATAATGGGCAACTGGGCATTTTTATACATGACCCTAAGCATGATGGGATGCTTAATTAACAAAGAAACCACACCTGTTGAAAGCACCTGCTTTCAATATACTTTTGTATCCCTCATTTACTCAAGTGGTTCCTTTTATTTTGGCAGTTACCTGTAGTTTGATTCAGAATATTATGGTCAAATCTGTGTTAAATATTTTCCAGTTGAATCTAGGTATCTCTGGTAATATAATATCTCTGTTAAATAACTTCCAGGTGAATCTAGGTATCTCTGGTAATATAATATCTCTGTTAAATATCTTCCAGGTGAATCTAGGTATCTCTGGTAATATAATATCTCTGTTAAATATCTTCCAGGTGAATCTAAGTATCTCTGGTAAATGTCTTCCAGGTGAATCTAAGTATCTCTGTACCCAGTGTGGGAGGTCGTTCCACCGAGCGTCCGGGTTGAGTAAACACTTAAAGAGACACCAGCCCAGACCGGACGTACGAGGGTTCCCCTGTAGTCAGTAAGGACCTGCTTCTCTCATTAACACTCTCTGATTCTGTAGCTGTGTGTGCAGTGTTTCCCCTATATTCATTTATTTAAAAAATGTAAATATTTAAAATATTTTTAAGGATGGTAAAACGTTTTCAGTTTAAACTTAAACTAGATATCAAATATGTAGAAAAGATCATGGAGATTTATATATTTTTAAATAGATAATGTTTGAGAACTAAAAACCACCTAAATAAAAACTAGACATTCGGGGAGAATCTAAAATTCCCAAAATGTCAAGGAATGTGGCCACCATTTTGATTTTATAATGTTTGAGTCACTCAGATAGCATAAGCCATGACAAAATGTGTAGAATTGCAGGAAATGAGGTATTAAACAGCAACATTTTGTCTCTGTGGCCAAGAGGGCCTCTAAAATGTAGGTTGGCGACAACGCCATTGTCCACGCCCCGTAAACCACTGCCCCCTCCCACGCTAACTTTGCCACCGCTGCTGAAAAAAGTCCTAGGGGAAACACTGTGCGTTTGTGTGATATTGTGTGTGTGATGATGTGCCCGTCCTGACTGTGCAGTGTCTCTTTATGCAGTTTATGTGTGTGTGTGTTTGTCATGCATTCGTGCACATGCTCTGTTCTACCCATCATGTCTGTATCCCTCCGCCAGCTGTGATAAGAGTTTCAGTATGTGATGTAGTGCCTGTCCTGACTGGTCTGTATCCCTCCGCCAGCTGTGATAAGAGTTTCAGTATGTGATGTAGTGCCTGTCCTGACTGGTCTGTATCCTCCAGCTGTGATAAGAGTTTCAGTAGTGATGTAGTGCCTGTCCTGACTGGTCTGTATCCCTCCGCCAGCTGTGATGAGAGTTTCAGTATGTGATGTAGTGCCTGTCCTGACTGGTCTGTATCCCTCCGCCAGCTGTGATGAGAGTTTCAGTATGTGATGTAGTGCCTGTCCTGACTGGTCTGTATCCCTCCAGCTGTGATAAGAGTTTCAGTATGTGATGTAGTGCCTGTCCTGACTGGTCTGTATCCCTCCAGCTGTGATAAGAGTTTCAGTATGTGATGTAGTGCCTGTCCTGACTGGTCTGTATCCCTCCAGCTGTGATAAGAGTTTCTTTGAGGCCAAAGACCTGCAGCAGCACATGAACAAACACCTGGGACTCAAACCTTCCAGTGTCAGGTGGGAATAATCATTATTAGGTTATTACATTATGTTATTATGTTATGTTATTAGATTATGTTATTATGTTATTACATTATGTTATGTTATTAGATTATGTTATTAGATTACTTTATGTTATTAAATTATGTTATGTTATTAGATTATGTTATTAGATTATGTTATTAGATTAGATGTTATTAGATTAGATGTTATTATGTTATGAGATTACATTATGTTATTAGATTACATTATGTTATTACATTGTTATGTTATTAGATTATGTTATTAGATTATGTTATTAGATTACATTATGTTATTAGATTACATTATGTTATTACATTACGTTTTTTTATTACGTTATGTTGTTATGTTATGTTTTAGATTATGTTATTAGATTATGTTGTTATGTTATTAGATTACATTATGTTATTAGTTTACATTATGTTATGATATTATGTTATTAGATTAGTGTTATTACATTATGTTATCTTATTATGTTATGTTATTAGATTCCATTATTTTATTAGATTATGTTATTAGTATTATGTTATTAGATTATGTTATTAGATTATGTTATTACATTTGTTACTTATGTTTATTAGGTTATTACGTTATGTTATTACGTTATTATGTTATGTTATTAGTTATGTTATTATATTACATTGTATTAGATTATGTTATTAGATTATGTTTATTAGATTATGTTATTAGATTATGTTATTAGATTTGTATTAGTTATGTTATTAGATTATGTTATTACATTATGTTATTACGTTATTACGTTATGTATTACGTTATTATGTTATGTTATTACGTTATGTTATTATATTACATTGTTATTAGATTATGTTATTATATTTTATTATGTTATTAGATGTTATGATATTAGATTGGATTGCAATTAGATTGTGTTATTGGATTAGATTGTGTTATTAGATTAGACTGTTATTGAATTGATTGTGTTATTATATTAGACTGTTATTGAATTAGATTGTGTTATTAGATTAGACTGTTATTGAATTAGATTGTGTTATTGGATTAGATTGTGTTATTAGATTGTGTTATTGGATTAGATTGTGTTATTAGATTGTGTTATTAGATTAGACTGTTATTGAATTAGATTGTGTTATTGGATTAGATTGTGTTATTAGATTAGACTGTTATTGAATTAGATTGTGTTATTGGATTAGATTGTGTTATTAGATTGTGTTATTGGATTAGATTGTGTTATTAGATTGTGTTATTAGATTAGACTGTTATTGAATTAGATTGTGTTATTAGATTGTGTTATTGGATTAGATTGTGTTATTAGATTGTGTTATTAGATTAGACTGTTATTGAATTAGATTGTGTTATTAGATTGTAAATAGATGATGTTATATATGATTGTTATTATTAGGTTCTATCATATCGTGAGGTGATAATGTGATAATGTTCTGTATTGTATCAGATCTGTGGAAGTCTTACAGCTGGAAGAAGGACTGGTACTCCCATGTCAAGTCCCACAGCGTGGCAGAGCCTTACAGGTGAGTCTCCACTAATGCGTTCACAGCTTTGACCTAGTCTATAGTCAAAATGTGAGAGAGACAGTCTTCTCTGTCAAATGAGTGAGGCAGGTTAAAGCACTTTGACACCTGTTGATGTAAAACGGGTTTAGTAGATGATATTTGATGATGCTTCTCTGTCCTGTAGGTGTAATGTCTGTGGCTTCTCTGTCCTGTAGGTGTAACGTCTGTGGCTTCTCTGTCCTGTAGGTGTAATGTCTGTGGCTTCTCTGTCCTGTAGGTGTAATGTCTGTGGCTTCTCTGTCCTGTAGGTGTAATGTCTGTAGCTTCTCTGTCCTGTAGGTGTAATGTCTGTGGCTTCACTGTCCTGTAGGTGTAACGTCTGTGGCTTCTCTGTCCTGTAGGTGTAACGTCTGTGGCTTCTGTCCTGTAGGTGTAATGTCTGTGGCTTCTCTGTCCTGTAGGTGTAATGTCTGTGGCTCTCTGTCCTGTAGGTGTAATGTCTGTGGCTTCTCTGTCCTGTAGGTGTAACGTCTGTGGCTTCTCTGTCCTGTAGGTGTAACGTCTGTGGCTTCTCTGTCCTGTAGGTGTAAGTCTGTGGCTTCTCTGTCCTGTAGGTGTAATGTCTGTGGCTTCTTGTCCTGTAGGTGTAATGTCTGTGGCTTCTCTGTCCTGTAGGTGTAACGTCTTGGCTTCTCTGTCCTGTAGGTGTAACGTCTGTGCTTCTCTGTCCTGTAGGTGTAACGTCTGTGGCTTCTCTGTCCTGTAGGTGTACGTCTGTGGCTTCTCTGTCCTGTAGGTGTAACGTCTGTGGCTTCTCTGTCCTGTAGGTGTAACTCTGTGGCTTCTCTGTCCTGTAGGTGTAATGTCTGTGGCTTCTCTGTCCTGTAGGTGTAATGTCTGTGGCTTCTCTGTCCTGTAGGTGTAATGTCTGTGGCTTCTCTGTCCTGTAGGTGTAACGTCTGTGGCTTCTCTGTCCTGTAGGTGTAACGTCTGTGGCTTCTCTGTCCTGTAGGTGTAACGTCTGTGGCTTCTCTGTGCTGTAGGTGTAACGTCTGTGGCTTCTCTGTCCTGTAGGTGTAACGTCTGTGGCTTCTCTGTCCTGTAGGTGTAATGTCTGTGGCTTCTCTGTCCTGTAGGTGTAATGTCTGTGGCTTCTCTGTCCTGTAGGTGTAATGTCTGTGGCTTTTCTGTCCTGTAGGTGTAATGTCTGTGGTAAGGAGTTCTTTGAGAAGGCTCTGTTCAGGAGACACGTGAAGAAGGCCACGCACGGCAAGAAGGGCAGAGTAAAGCAGAACCTAGAGAGAGAGTGTGAACACTGTGGCAGGAAGTTCACCCAGCTCAGAGAGTACAGACGACACATGAACAACCACCAGGGTGAGACCACACACACACACCACACACAAAGCCACACTCTGTCATTCTTCAACCTAATGGCAGCCCTGCCACTTGGTTTGCTATAAACCTGAGGGATGGGGGCTGGAGAAATGTAACCAATCCCGAGACGGAGCCGTCTATGCTGACGGTCAATGAGAGGAACATCTCAAACAACACTGTTCAACTGGGTCTTAATGTTGTCTCCGTCTGAAAAAGTCACTGGTCATATAGAGGTGTGTTGATTGGCTGGCTGGAGGATAAGGAAGTCTGTAGGATTACAACGTAGAGCTGTGTGTTTCCCCCGTCTTCTAACACGCGTCCTCTTCTCTCAGGAGTCAAACCCTTCGAGTGCCTGACGTGCGGCGTAGCCTGGGCCGACGCCCGCTCTCTGAAGAGACACGTACGTACCCACACCGGCGAGCGCCCGTACGTGTGTCCCGAGTGCCAGGAGGCCCACATCGATGCCCGCTCCCTACGGAAGCACATGGCCAAGTACCACGGCGACCTCCTGCCGGGGAAGATCATGCTGGAGAAAGATACGCTACAAGTTCCACAACCAGGGTACTCAGGTCGAACACGCCGTCTCCATCCTGGCGTCCGATCTCCCCCCGAGCTCCGGCCCGTCCAGCCGCCGCCGGCCGAGGAGATCGAGACGGTGCTGATCACGGAGGAGACTGTGGAGGCGGTAGAAGCGGTTCAGGCCGTTCAGGGTGACGGGGTCGCGACCTTGTCGGACCAGAGTATCATGCAAGTGGTGAACTATGTGCTGTCCCAGCACAGTGTGCTGCCTGGGGGGGTGAAGATGGAGGGAGATGAATGGCAGGAGGTTATACAGACCGTGGAGCAGCAGGAGGTTATACAGACCGTGGAGCAGCAGGAGGTAATACAGACCATGGAGCAGCAGGAGGTAATACAGACCATGGAGCAGCAGGAGGGAGATGAAGGGCAGGAGGTTATACAGACCTTGGAGCAGCAGGAGGTAATACAGACCGTGGAGCAGCAGGAGGTTACACAGACCGTGGAGCAGCAGGAGGTTACACAGACCTTGGAGCAGCAGGAGGTTACACAGACCGTGGAGCAGCAGGAGGTTACACAGACCGTGGAGCAGCAGGAGGTTGCACAGACCGTGGAGCAGCAGGAGGTTACACAGACCGTGGAGCAGCAGGAGTTACACAGACCGTGGAGCAGCAGGAGGTTACACAGATCTTGGAGCAGCAGGAGGTTACACAGACCGTGGAGCAGCAGGAGGTTACACAGACCTTGGAGCAGCAGGAGGTAACACAGACCTTGGAGCAGCAGGAGGTAACACAGACCTTGGAGCAGCAGGAGGTAACACAGACCTTGGAGCAGCAGGAGGTAACACAGACCTTGAGGCAGCAGGAGGTAACACAGACCTTGGAGCAGCAGGAGGTAACACAGACCTTGGAGGCAGCAAGGAGGTTTACACAGACCGTGGAGCAGCAGGAGGTTACACAGACCGTGGAGCAGCAGGAGGTTACACAGACCGTGGAGCAGCAGGAGGTTACACAGACTGTGGAGCAGTCTTAACACTACACAGCTAATTAAAATGACCAACTCATCATGAAGCTTTGATCATTTGAATCAGATGTGTAGTGCTAGGCCAAAAACCAAACATGCCCCCCCCCCCCCTTTTTGGCACATTTGCAACAGCCATTTCCTGCAATCTAGAGCAAAAAAAAAGGTCTTGTATGATAAATAAAGTTAAGCAGGAGGTTACACAGACTGTGGAGCAGTCTTAACACTACACAGCTAATTAAAATGACCAACTCATCATGAAGCTTTGATCATTTGAATCAGATGTGTAGTGCTAGGCCAAAAACCAAACATGCCCCCCCCCCCCCTTTTTGGCACATTTGCAACAGCCATTTCCTGCAATCTAGAGCAAAAAAAAAGGTCTTGTATGATAAATAAAGTTAATAAAAAATAATTTGTTTTCTTATTTTATTTTATTTTACGTAGTGGCGCTGCTAGTCCACAAGGTGGCACTGCGCCCCCTCTTCCATTCTTTGAGGAGATCCCTGTAGTATCCCTGAATGAGATGGTCCGGTGACTAGGGCCGTGTGGTTACTCTATCCTCTGTGTAGAGTACATTACTGTCGACCAGGGACCCATTGGGCTCTGACTGGGCCATTATGTACGGGGGGGTAAGGGGCCATTTGAGAGGCACCCCGGGAACGGTACATAACCCCCGGTGGAGTGACCGGTAGACTGCTTCCTCGTCCAAGATGGGACTGTGTGGAGTAACAGGTCATCTGGGGTTCAGCACGACACAAAAGGAAACTCATCTGTGTTGTTATTGGACAGATTGAGGTACTGCCTGGCTGTTTTCGTCCTGTTGACCAGCCCCCCTTGCTCTGCCTCAACCCAGAGACCATCCTTCTCTCTACAGTGGGACCGAAAGTACGATGTTGACTTTACTTTGGACTATGTACATTGAAATGAACTGAGGTTTGACTTTCTGTTCAATCTTGTGTATAATGTGTAAAATAGCGACAATCATTAAAATATTCTGACGTAATAATCTAGGTTAATTTACTTGCGTTCATGAAGTTACCCGATTTGTTGAATCTCAGGAGAGATGTTTGTTTCGTAGAATTCTAAAAGAGTCCAGTTGAATCCAGACTCATTTACTGTTTCCTTCTGGACTTGTTTTCTTTCTCACGTCGTATCACCTGTTTCTAGCCTTGTTTTAAACCAGCCTGATCTGCCAGCTCACGTTCTGTTTGGGTCAATCTGGTTTCACAACACCTAAGTTCTTCCCTTCTTTTTTCCTTGTGTTGGTTAGAGTTCTGTTGGGACTTTACAAATTACCTCGACTAACGTGTACCCATTGACTTGGTACCCGTACCCCCGTCTATATAGCCTCGTTATTGTCATGTCATTTTATAACATTTTATTGCATTTTTTTACTTTATTTTATTTGGTAAATATTTTCTTAACTCTATTTCTTGAACTGCACTGTTGGTTAAAGCCTTTGTAAGTCAGCATTTCACGGTAAGGTCTACACCTGTTTTGTATTCTGCGCATTTGACAAATACGATTTAGATTTGATTTGTGAACCTCCCTTCCTACTGGCCGCAGG
Organism: Salvelinus sp. IW2-2015; assembly: GCF_002910315.2. NCBI lineage: Eukaryota > Metazoa > Chordata > Actinopteri > Salmoniformes > Salmonidae > Salvelinus > Salvelinus sp. IW2-2015. The sequence continues at coordinate 8,972 of NW_019946073.1, forward strand.
TCTTCCTTGTTGTGTTGGTTACGGAGCAGGTCTTCCTGGTTACGGAGCTCTGTTGTGAAACCCGGCCGCCTAAAGCGAAACGTTATACTACCTGTTGCTCGTTAGGGTTGGTCTCTTCTGCTTTTCTCTCAAACACGGAGGACCACATAGTGTACACACCGAGTACCGCCACGAGGTTTACCAAACAAAAACATTCCATATGAATACATGAAGGATTATTCTGATCATTATATCTTGTTTTTTGTCACCTGCTCTTTCTGAAATGTTCGTGTGTTTTTGTTTGTTGTTTGAGTCGTTTCTTCTTTTCCCATTTTTAGTGATTGTTGACAATATAAACATCTATACAAACTCCCAACAACATTTGATAACTTGATAACTAGGCAGTATTTTTTATTTTTTGGGTTTATATCAAAATAAGTACATTGCAATATATTTACAAGACATTGTAGAAAAAAAATAAGGAACTGCAGATTAGATGGTACTAGTTTCTGCTTTCACTGTTCCCGACAACAACATACTAGGGTCATGTTTCTCTAACATCTCAATGACGTACCATTTTTATAGAAGTGTGTTTTATGACAACACTACTCAGACCGTGTGTATTAGCACAATGACAACAATGACTTGTGAGAGGACCAGATTTATTCATTTTAATGAATACCAAATAAACCTACCTCCTTTTACTGTTCTGGCTTTTAACCACAAACTATTCTTTTAAAATCCTTTCTGTTTTCAGTCATTTACCTTTTTTGGGGAAAATACTTTGCATGTAGCGTATTAGAAAATAACTACACAAAGGTGTGTGTGTGTGTGTATATACAATGATCTCAATATGTTTGGCCGTCTATCAAGTTAAACAGTAACAAATAATTACGTTTAGAAAATGTGGTTCCACAAAAAGAATCCATCCATATTACAAAAGAGAAATATAGGCCAGAAATGTTCTCGACAGACCCCCAACAAAACACACAGACTGTACACTAGGTTACATACAGGAGGCAGAACAAGCAGGCAATGAATGTGTTCCAAATGGCGCCATATTCCCTATATAGTGCACTACTTTTGAGCAGAACCCCCTGGTCGAGTAGTGCGTAGGGTGCCATTTGGGGTACAAACAATACGAAAGGTGTACACCATCACAATCGGTCACGTTTATTGATAACCACCATCACAATCGGTCACGTTTATTGATAACCACCATCACAATCGGTCACGTTTATTGATATCACCATCACAATCAATCACGTTTATTGATAACCACCATCACAATCGGTCACGTCTATTGATAACCACCATCACAATCGGTCACGTTTATCACGTTTATTGATAACCACCATCGGTCACGTTTATTGATATCACCATCGGTCACGTTTATTGATAACCACCATCACAACATCAGGGGCTATGAGCATATTGAGTTTCTTGTTCGTTTCAGTTACTGAGTAATGACTAACGTAAATACTTCAGGTACAACGGTTTGTGTGATGATGCATTATTCTCGTTCACGTAGAAATACATTAGGTACTTATAAACACGATGGCTAACACTAGGGTTAACATTCCCAGGTTTCCTGGACATCACGGGAGGCACAGTAGAAAGCCATTACAGCATGTCGTTAACACTTCTCTCTGACAGGAAGTCAAAAATATGTATCTTGGAAGTGTATACAATCAGGTCAAAACAGTGTTGTGAACTAAAGATAACAGGCAGCCATAACAGTCCAGTATTGAGCAGCAGAGATAGGGGATTCAACCCGACGTGTTGTATAGAGCGGCATAGTACACGTTGACTTTTAAAGGTTCTTTAATTAAGGTTGTCACTAGTTACCACAGCCACAAAGTCAAAATGGCTATATCGAAAAAATTCCTGAAAACAAAAATGTGATTTTTAATCTTAAGGTTGGGCATAATGTCGGCAGTGGGTTTAGGTTAAAAATCAGATTTTAAGAAGAGAAATAGTCAAGGGTTTCGCCATAATTATGATTTGGTGGCTATGGTAACTAGTGACGACCGTAATTTACGTTTGAGCAGACGTTAATATATGACTCCATTTTGACATGTATTTAGCAGCGTTTGGTGCAGTACCAATATGGCCACTAGATGCCGCCACTCGCCTGTTTTAATGTGAGGTTCTTCTAGGTTTACCAAGTGAGTCAACAGCAAGACTGAAACACTGACATAAATACACGTCTTAACGTCAGGAAGAATCTTGGCTGTCTAGTGTCCTGCTCTATAACGCGCCTTGGATTGAATCTCAGCCAACAACAACGACAACAACAACAAAACCCCCCAAAAGTTTCCTCTCAAGTCATGCGTTAACATTGGAATGGATAATGAACACTATAAAACAATATCAAAGCAATCACAAAAGCATTTCTTAAGTGCTTTTGTCTCAAGAAATTTGATTAAAAAAAATAAAGAATATAGCTGTTTTCTCTCATCTAGCTGGCAGCTAATGAATGCTTAAAAAAAAATAAGTGCATTTTTATTTGCGTAGTATTTTGCTGTGTAGGATATCTGAGCTTTGGAACGTTGAAGCAAAGATGTCCTGGTTCTGTACTGTGACAGGAGAGTGGGTTGGTCAACAGGTGTATGACATATGAAGGGGGACCGAGCCAGGGGCTTCAATCCAAGGTGCATTGCTGAGAAGAGTACTGCACTCTACTTTTTTATTTTTTTAAAGCTAATATATGCTTGAGCTGACAGCCACAGCGTTTGTAAAAAGCGATCTCTGTGAATGTCAGGGAAATGGCCTTTTACAGACCCATTGTTGCAGTGTGCTTTTAAAAATCGATTTAGATTGAAATTCCGGGCCAGAGTGTGTCCTCTATTCACCCTCCTCTTTGATGCGTTGCTGCTTGTTGCGTCGGGAGTCCAGGTCGAAGGAGAAGTCGGACCAGTCGTCGCGCGGAGGGAAGGAGATGGTCTGGCGCAGGGTGAAGCGCACGGCGTCGATGACCCGCTCGCCGCGGGCCTCGGAGGACCCTACGCTGACGGTGGAGGCCCCGCCGGAGGTACGCAGGATGTGGGGAGGAGGGGAGAACTCCATGCTCTGCCGGTGCTCCATGATGCCCTTCCAGATGACGTGCTGGAACTCCTGCGGGATCTTCAGCCGGGACAGGTCCTGTGGACGGGGATGACATCACACACTGGGGGTTAGTCTCTTTAGTCTTCTCTCTCCCTCTCTCTCTCAGGCCCCCCCAGGCAGCCCAAAACGTCAGACAAGCACAACAACTCAGTCTGCACTGATAGTTGATGGCAACTCTGACGTGTTTAGAATAAATGCCATCTGTCAGAAGACAAACCTCTAGTTCAGGTTTGAATACAAAAAAAATTAAATAATGGACAAGACGCCTTCAGATAGAAATACATGAAGGTTCAGGCCCTTTTGAAGCCACCAAGCCTTCCCTCTGAGTCTATCCACGCAGGTGCGGTGCGTGCGACAGGCAAGGCCTCACCTCCAAGTTATAGTTCTCGATCTGGTAGATGTTGGTCAGGCCCTGTGCTGTGAAGTAGTCCAGGCAGGCTGCGCAGCCCAGCCGCAGGAGAAAGCTGCGACACGGAGAAGGGAAACAGGTTAGTAGTGAAAATAGTACCTCGGCATTCTTGTAATAACTGTGTTATATCTAGTATGTGAAGACAAAGGCCAACAGTAGAGAGATTTCTGTCAAAAATGGCCAACAGTAGAACGATTTCTATCAAAAATAGCCAACAGTAGAGAGATTTCTGTCAAAAATAGCCAACAGTAGAGAGATTTCTGTCAAAAATAGCCAACAGTAGAGAGATTTCTGTCCAAAAATAGCCAACAGTAGAGAATTTCTGTCAAAATAGCCAACAGTAGAGAGAATTTCTGTCAAAAATAGCCAACAGTAGAGCCATTTCTGTCGTTGCAGGCACTAAAAAGTGAGAACCCTGTACAGCGGTTCAGTTAAAAAAAATATATAAACGATCGCTAGGAGACGCTACAGAGCCGTGTTGCAATTGTTCTGTCAATATTGCGGCTCGTCCTAACTTTATAGTGCCCACAACCCTCCAGAAGCATCAACAGATGTGTGTGGTTATCAGTGGTGGCTGGTGCCACTTTAAATCGGAGGACGGGCTCATAGTAATGGAATGAATGGAACATTATCAAACAGAGATGGATACTATAAGCCATTACTGCCATTACTATGAGTCGTCCTCCTTCACCAGCCTCCACTGTGTTGTTTACTAGGGTACCTGGAGATGCTGCTGTCCATAGGGTAGGGAGGCGGTGGGGTGCAGTGGGAGCTGGGCACCATGGGTAACTGGGGCTGCAGGATGTGGGTGGGGCTCATGGTCGACATGTCAGCATTCATCGCCATGTGGCTCATCATCGGACTCACTACAGAATCAAACAGACTACTGTGAGCGACTCTCTTAAAAGGGCAATTTGACATAATTATTTTTTTAAATCTCAAATTCATTTTCTCCAGCACCCAGACCGGTGTTTACATATGATGTAGATGAAGACAAGATGAAGAGCATCACTAGAGAAACAATCTTCTGTCAACGTCTTTAAAGCTACAATCTATCATTGTAAAACATTATCATGTTTTTCAGCGCTGGACAAATGTACGAACTCTTAATGTACAATGAGATTGTGTATAATCAACAGAAGATAGTGGGGGGGATCTCGATAGATAGTGGGGGGGGGGGGGCATCTCACGTTCCCCAACAGGGTGGTAGATGGGGAACGTGCTCAATATTAAAGGGCAACTCCACCCCTTTTCAACCAATTTTGTTGTCATTATCCCCACTTTTCGTGGTATCCAATTGTTAGTAATTACTATCTTGTCTCGCTACAACTCCCGTACGGGCTCGGGAGAGACGAAGGTTGAAAGCCATGCGTCCTCCGAAACACAACCCAACCCAGCCGCACTGCTTCTTAACACAGCGCGCATCCAACCCGGAAGCACCAATGTGTTGGAGGAAACACCGTGCACCTAGCTGCCTTGGTTAGCGCGCACTGCGCCCGGCCCGCCACAGGAGTCGCTGGTGCGCGATGAGACAAGGATATCCCTACCGGCCAAACCCTCCCTAACCCGGACGACGCTAGGCCAATTGTGCGTCGCCCCACGGACCTCCCGGTCGCGGCCGGCTGCGACAGAGCCTGGGCGCGAACCCAGAGTCTCTGGTGGCACAGCTAGCGCTGCGATGCTGCGATGGTGCCACCTGGGAGGCCCGAAAACGGCGCATTTTTATCCGATGGCGTCGTCACGGTGACGTGGGGAGCACGGAAAATATCCTCCATCTGGCTAGAAACTCGTTGCAGGTTTTAGAAAAATCTCAGTTTTTCTAACTTTTAGTTCTACCCTGTGATGTCAAAAGCTTGGTTTCCTCCCAATTGGCGACATATTTTTACGTGAATAGACTAATATCAGCATAAAAACTATTAGCATTTTCCCCACCAGAGATGTTTCCATCAAATTGACGTGTCGCAGATAAAAGACTGTGCGTGATGACGTAGTGAACATACAAACACCTATTACAGTTACATTTCCCCGAATACCGAATAAAATAAAAAAACTAGTTAAATGTGTTTCCATCACATTTTCAACTCTACTGAGGGTTGTGTAAAAAATGTAAATGTACACACTCTTATTTTGCCACGTTCGCTCTCGCCAACATCTCAGATATACAGTGCAGGTAGGCAAGGCTACAATCATGTGATTATGATGGACAAAAGAGAGAGCTAATTTTACATTTGTCCAACGGCAGCCCAGCATCGACCATCGGGTCCCCAGAATAAGACCCTGGATATATATTTGGAAAGGAGCATCAAGCTGGTCACCGTGACCTTTCACCTCCCTGTGAAGTTGATCATAATTTATTTAATCTGTAGCCTAATAAATTGGTGTTTCCCTGAGTCGTAGTGGGGAGGACCACACATCATAGCCGATCACGTGATGAGGGTTATTAAATCAATATTTTGGCAATAAAGACGTTTCCACCTCCATTTAATTTTACCGACTCTAAAGATCCCACCTCGTCTACCGTATTTACGTTGGTTTTGTTCGACATTTGGAAAGTTGACCCGACAAATTTGCTCAGAACGGTCTGACATTCTTTTTATCCTGCATGTACTTTACGCGTATAAAAAAGATGGATGGAGACCTGGTTAATGAGAATTATAGATGCAGACACTAGTATTGTGTTGGTGATGTGGCAGAATTTCCCTTTAACCATCTACCCTCTTATGTAAAAACAGTGAAAGGGTGCTTGAACTTGAAGCCAACTGTTGGAACAGGACCCGCAGGCCCCCAGAGAGGAGAGGAGGAACAGGGCCCGCAGGCCCCCAGAGAGGAGAGGAGGAACAGGGAGGAACAGGGCCCGCAGGCCCCCAGAGAGGAGAGGAGGAACAGGGAGGAACAGGCCCCCAGAGAGGAGAGGAGGAACAGGGGCCCGCAGGCCCCAGATGAGGAGAGGAGGAACAGGGAGGAACAGGGCCCGCAGGCCCCCAGAGAGGAGAGGAGGAACAGGGAGGAACAGGCCCCCAGAGAGGAGAGGAGGAACAGTGCCTGCAGGAGCCCAGAGAGGAGAGGAGGAACAGGGAGGAACAGGGCCCCAGAGAGGAGAGGAGGAACAGGGCCCGCAGGCCCCCAGAGAGCAGAGGAGGAACAGGGAGGAACAGGGCCTGTAGGAGCCCAGAGAGGAGAGGAGGAACAGGGAGGAACAGGCCCCGCAGGCCCCCAGAGAGCAGAGGAGGAACAGGGAGGAACAGAGCCCCAGAGAGGAGAGGAGGAACAGGGCCCGCAGGCCCCCAGATAGGAGAGGAGGAACAGGGCCCCAGAGAGGAGACGAGGAACAGGGAGTAACAGGGTCCGCAGGCCCCCAGAGAGGAGAGGAGAGGAGGAACAGGGAGTAACAGGGTCCGCAGGCCCCCAGAGAGGAGAGGAGGAACAGGGCCTGCAGGCCCCCAGAGAGATCCAGAAGTATGTACTCTGGAGTGGAGGAACAGGGTCCCACAAGGATCATATTCACCTATGGGAGGAATCGTTCTGACAGAGGCCCCTGCACACCTCTCTCAGCGCCCCGCGTGCCCAGACAGGTACCGCTACCCTGCCTGTCCCGCCTGACGCGTGTCACATGATCGACCCAAAGGGGACGTGTTGGTGGAGTTAGGAAACGGGGCCAGTGGAGGTACGACAGGGAGAAAAACAAACAAGGGGGGAGGGAGGACCGGACCGGGACCTAGCCAGATAGAAACATAGACTAGGGAGAATCTCTCATCATACAAAAGTATAAGGCACACTTACTGTCAGTCAGGCCTTGGGGCATGGAGGAAGGGGTGAGTATGTTGCGCTGCTGGGGGTTGATGAGCTGGCTGACGGAGGGGAGCTTGTTGACCTTGCCGTGGGGGTGAGGAGGGGAGCTGGAGCCATACTGGGGCTGGGGGGCCATGCCGCTCCTGGGGCAGGAGAGAGGAGGGTACAGGCCATTACTCTCATCCCCCCAGAGATCCCATCTTTAACGACAAAGGGCCACATGGCTGTTAGTTACACAGTTGGAAACAACATTTAATTTTTACTGTTCAGTAGGATAAACAGACTGTGTATATACTTGCTTTCTCTCTACCCTGTTTCTTGAACTTTGTTTAATAAAGGCCATATGTGACTAAGAAATAGTTCCTATCGTTTTTATAGAACGTTGTCATATAGCATTTTCTACTGAGGATAACTTATAACTTTAATTTATCTGAAACTCTACTGGAAATGATAATGCAAGTACAAACATTAAACATCTCAATCAATATACTGTAGGTGTTATCTATCAGAGTACATATCTCAATAT
>NW_019946073.1:19410-35325 GCF_002910315.2 Salvelinus sp. IW2-2015
CTACGTCACAGCTCCCTGACCCTAGCAACAGAGCAGAGGATGCATACCTCTTGGAGACCTCACCCTCAACCTCACATTCCTTCTCCCTTCAGTTTTCTCCTCCACCCCAGTCACAATCAGACTGGTCTCTCTCTCTCTCAGGTTGTATCTCAGTTGAAACTATCATATTCTCCAACAGAGTTAAATAAACCGATATTCATTACTCATGTATAAACAATATATTATGACTTTAGTGTGGCTGGCTACTATCACAAATACTCTGAATGCCAGCCATGGTGTACTGATAAGGTGTTGGCATGTTCTAATCTTAAATCATAACTTCATGTGTTTTTTGCATGCCAGATTTTTTTATTATATTAAAAGTTAGCTTACTTTGTAGCTAATGTGTGGCAACACCAGTTTCAAACAGCAGAGGGAGGTAGAGATCTATTTAATTTTGGATAATCTCTATAAAGAAACTATGCGCACGTACAGTGCATAATTTTCAAAGCCCCATTCATGACTTTGATTTTTTAGGTTGTGTTTTATTGATGGTAAAATGTGACCAACCGGCTCGATTCGTCTTATTTAGCAAAATTTGAAATTGTGTTTTTTAATATTTTTTACATTGGATAAAAGTAGAGACTCAGAGCTAAAAAATGGTATAATCATACACTACAGTTGAGGAACAATGGGAAAGTAATTCTCGCTTGAAAGTTGATAAACTTGTACCTCACTTTTGAGAAAATGGCCCTTGAATGTTTAGTATCACAAGATAGGTGTTCTTTGTCTCCACCCATTCAGCATCGTTCACACCCTCTTAAGCTTTAGCCCCACCCATCTCTTTAAGGATTCACATGTGAGGCCATGTAGTAAGCAACCAAATATTCAAGCCTAAAGGCTGGTTTATACTACGGGGTGTGTTCGTAAATTTAATCTGGGCCAAGGTTGCTGTGCGGGTTCGTAAATTCAGAGCTTGTCAGATTGGCCTTCGAAATCAGAGCGTTGTCAGATTGGCCGTATAAACTCAGAGCGTTGTCAGATTGGCGTTCGTAAACTCAGAGCGTTGTCAGATTGGCCGTTCATAAACTCAGAGCGTTGTCAATTGGCCGTTCGTAAACTCAGACGTTGAATTGGCCGTTCGTAAACTCAAGAACGTTGTCAGATTGGCCGTTCGTAAAACTCAGGCGTTGTCAGATTCCGCGTTCATAAACGCAGAAGGTTTCCTCTCGTAACGTTCAGAGCGCACGCTGGACGCTCTCCGAGGAGTAGGTGATCCGAAGCTGTCTGACCTAACAACAGCAGTCAAGCACCAAAGATAAGCGTAACTGCGAGCTTGCGACAGCTTCTCCAACACAAACGAAAACACCCACCAGACGGCGCCCTACCGCGAGCGAGGAAGCCCAACGGCGACCCAACCGGGCTGCGCAACAAGGATACGCGGAGCCACCGGAACCAACATGCCAAGCAACGATGGACGGCAAAGCAAGCTGCCGGAAGCAACAAACCCGCGAAAGCGAAGAGACCCACAAACGCCCACGCGAGCACACGCCCCACAAAGCAAAAGCAGGAGAGAAAAAAGCGGGAACGCACCCAGCAAAGAACCCAGAATCCACCAGAGCGCAAAGGAACAACCCACACAAGAAGCAACCCAGACTAAACACCCATATCTCAATATACTTAATAGGATGAAGTATATAGTCAAGAGGGCGAAAAAACACCGAAGATAACATATCTCAAATAATATACTGTAGTATATAATCACATTCAGAATATGAAGATACATATCTTCACAAGCTAATAACTGATAGTCCGTTAACCTTACTATCAGAAATGTGACACTGAACTATATTCTACTACAGCATAATATAACATTACCAGTGTTACATACCATCAGAATATTGAAACATTGTATACATTCAATTTATAAACCTTCGTAGGGATGGAATTATTCTTATCAGACACCCTACAACCCCATACTCCACTATACTGTTTTGAGAGTATATTATATCCTACGAGATCATGCAACAACCCTACCAGAAAGTTAGTAGACATTATCCCATTACCCATTTCTCTGTGAGAGTGTTATCTATCCAGCTGAGCCCAGTATAATTATATCAATTAAAAACTGTTAGGTACCTGTTAGTCATATATTCAGAACAAACACCCTATTCTCAAAGATACTTGTAGTTTGTTAATTCCATGCAATAAATGTAGCAACTCATCACTACAAAAATAATCACTGTACGGCGTTACACTCCAGATCCAGAGTATCATATCTCAATCTACAAATTGAATGATACTTATACCCGTGTCTATCTATACAGAAATAGATATCTAACACCTTCAACCCCAATATACTGTAGATCAGTTATCTTAACGCAGATATACACATCTTCAATAACACCATACTGATAAAATTGACTGAGTACAGCCGTTATACTAAATCCTAAGAGACATATTGACTAATAGCTGACACTAAACAATCACTACAAGATACCCCTTTTTTACCTGAAATATACCTCCAGCGACACTAGTCAGTACTGATATGCTACGATTATCATAATGCATCAGTTTCACTCACTATAAGTCTGCAAACAACCCTACTCATACTGAATACACTAAGTTTCACTCTACCATATCCACAACTCTCCTACTCCTGTCAAGTTGTTCCCCATAATTTAGATCTGTATCACGTCATAGCATATCTACATACCCTTCATCCCCTTAACTCAGTATACACATAACGACGCTATTGTACACAGAACACAAATTCTATTTACACCTCTATCAAACAAGATATATCAACTTAAACGCTCCAATGTAGAACATAGACAATGTCGTTATTACCTCTGTATCTATGATTAAAGTTTCTAACCTATCTCAAAGATATACTTATGATGTTAATCCGACATATGGAGAGTATCTACTCTAGTCACTCTAAGATAATATCACTCCGTATACTGTTATCTAATACCATCGAATATATATGACAATATATCTCTACACCCATCAACGTAAATCTCTGATAAACACTCATAGATAACACCTACCGTATATTGAGATAACATCAGAACCTGGCCCTTACTCCTTAATCCATCAAGTACAATCATCTCACAGAGTACTACGCTAGACTAACACCTAACGAGGTTTATCTATCAAGTACAATATCTCATAATATATTATCTGCTATCGAGGCCTGTGACGTTATTATCAACCCTCGTATCAAGTAAATTAAGATACATCAATCCTCGAAACAGGAAAGTCAACTAGTGGAAATCTGATAGAAATAAAAGTTATACTATTCAGGGCAGTACACATCTACGAAAAATACAACCTATAATACCCCTGTAGGTGTTATCAATTATCAGAGTGACACTATCGATCACATCAAATATACTAATACAGGGTTATCTATCAGAAGTACATAATCTCGAATCAACTCTGTAGGGTGTTACTCTACTCAAGTACACTATAAGTATCATGTTCTACAGCTACATATAATATACTATGAGGTTTATCTATCAGAGTACATATCTCAATCAATATACTGTAGGTGTTATCTATCAGAGTACACATCTCAATCAATATACTGTAGGTGTTATCTATCAGAGTACATATCTCAATCAATATACTGTAGGTATATCTATCAGAGTACATATCTCAATATACTTGTAGGTGTATCTATCAGAGTACATATCTCAATATCTGTAGGTGTTATCTATCAGATACATATCTCAATATACTGTAGGTGTTATCTATCAGAGTACAATCTCAATCAATATACTCGTAGGTTTATCTATCAGAAGTACATATCTCAATCAATATACTGTAGGTGTTATCTACAGAGTACATATCTCAATATTCGGAAGTGCAGGTGTTATCTATCAGAGTACATATCTCAATATACTGTAGGTGTTATCTATCAGAGTACATATCTCAATCAATATACTGTAGGCTAGTTATAGCCTAATGTTAGCTAGCTAACATTGAACCTGGTTGGTTAGCTACCTGCAGATTCATGCAGGGTAGTAACGTTATGAGTTGGGATTATGGATAATTGTTTAGCTAGCTAGCTACATGTCTAAACAAAAGACTCCACTATGCAAGTAACCATTTCAATAGAATGTTTGATGTCACTGCGGCAACTGTCGAATAGACGTAGCTGTCAAATTCGCTCTGGCTAACTACTCCGATTTCAGAGCGCTCTTGTCTGAGTGCTACAAAGCGCAGAATAACTGACGAATTTACGAACGCTCAACACCCGTTGAATATGGCCATTGTTGGTAAACGGTGGCAAAAAAAGCGTAATTAACTTGTTGCCAGCAGCACAGTTGCAGTCACCAACGCTCTGGATACCATATAAACAGCCTAACCAGCTCCGCTAGGGCGAGAAAAATGATCAGAGTGAGGTGTTCTCTCATTTGTGTCTGGATGTAGCTAGCAAGCTAGCCAACGTTAGCCAGTTATCTTGAGTGCTTGACTGCTGTTGTTAGGTCAGAACGCTCGGATCAACCCTACTCCTCGGCCAGAGCGTCCAGCGTGCGCTCTGAACGTTACGAGAGCGAAACCTTCTGAGTTTATGAACGGCCAATCTGACAACGCTCTGAGTTTACGAACGGCCAATCTGACAACGCTCTGAGTTTACGAACGGCCAATCTGACAACGCTCTGAGTTTACGAACGGCCAATCTGACAACGCTCTGAGTTTATGAACGGCCAATCTGACAACGCTCTGAGTTTACGAACGGCCAATCTGACAACGCTCTGAGTTTATGAACGGCCAATCTGACAACGCTCTGAATTTACGAACGGCCAATCTGACAACGCTCTGAATTTACGAACGCCCACAGCACACTCTGGCACTCCAGATTAAATTTACGAACACACCCCGTAGTATAAACCAGCCTTTAGGCTTGAAATATTTGGTTGCTTACTACATGGCCTCACATGTGAATCCTTAAAGAGATGGGTGGGGCTAAAGCTTAAGAGGGTGTGAACGATGCTGAATGGGTGGAGACAAAGAACACCTATCTTGTAGATACTAAAACATTCAAGGGCCATTTTCTCAAAAGTGAGGTTACAAGTTTATCAACTTTCAAAGCAGAATTACTTTCCCATTGTTCCTCAACTGTAGTGTATGATATACCATTTTCTAGCTCTGAGTCTCTACTTTTATCCAATGTAAAAAAATATATAAAAAAACACAATTTCAAATTTTGCTAAATAAGACCGAATCGAGCCGGTTGGTCACATTTTACCATCAATAAAACACAACCCTAAAAAACTCAAAGTCATGAATGGGGCTTTGAAAATTATGCACTGTACGTGCAGCATAGTTTCATTTATAGAGATTATCCAAAATTAAATAGATCTCTACCTCCCTCTGCTGTTTGAAACTGGTGTTGCCACACATTAGCTACAAAGTAAGCTAACTTTTATAATAAATAAAAAAATCTGGCATGCAAAAAACACATGAAGTTATGATTTAAGATTAGAACATGCCAACACCTTATCAGTACACCATGGCTGGCATTCAGAGTATTTGTGATAGTAGCCAGCCACACTAAAGTCATAATATATTGTTTATACATGAGTAATGAATATCGGTTTATTTAACTCTGCTTGGAGAATATGATAGTTTCAACTGAGATACAACCTGAGAGAGAGAGAGACCCAGTCTGATTGTGACTGGGGTGGAGGAGAAAACTGAAGGGAGAAGGAATGTGAGGTTGAGGTGAGGCTCTCAAGAGGTACTGCATCCTCTGCTCTGTTGCTAGGGGCTCCAGGAGCTCGGAACGTAGCCGGGCTTTAAGCAGACTGCAGACAGGAACCAGAGAAGAGAAAGAAATAACACTGTTTGAAGTAGAAGAAGAGGAACGAGTCAATCTCAAACGCTAGTTGTCAATTCAAAGAGGGCTCCACTGCATCCTTCAGAAGCCTCTTTTTCGAGTGGGCATCCTATGCGGACTCGCCGCCGTTTGGCAGCAACTTCTTCCCGTGAATCTTAGCATGTTACTTAGCAACAGTCACTACTACGTCGCCCCTCAAAGTCAGAATAAATCTTGATAAATGTAATAAATCTGTCATTCATTCATTCAAATTTGATCATGTACACAAACATTAGCTAGCTAGCTAAGCCTGAAAACCTACCTGGTCTTTGTGGTTGAATCTGTGTTTGAAATTCACTGCTCGACTGAGGAACCTTACAGATAATTGTATGTGTGGGGTACAGAGATGAGGTAGTCATTTAAAAAAATCCTGATCAAAACTACAGTTGCACACAGAGTGAGTCCATACAACTTATTATGTGACTTGTTAAGCACACGTTTACTCCTGAACTTATTTAGGCTTGTCATAACTAAAAGGGGTTGAATACTTATTGACTCAAGACATTTAATCTTTACATTTTTGATTTTTTATTTTTTAAATGTCAACAAACGTAATTTCACTTTGACATTACGGAGTATAGAGTGTAGGCCAGTGATAAAACATCTTAATTGAATCCATTTTGAATTCAGGCTGTAACACAACAACACGTGGAAAAAGTCAAAGGGTGTAACTAATCAATATAGAAACAGAACAGTAAGACCTCTTAGATAGAGATCTATCTCAGTGTAGAGTATAATGTAGGGTAGTTTAGGGTAGGGTGATGTAGGGTAGGGTGATGTAGGGTAGGGTGATGTAGGGTAGGGTGATGTAGGGTGATGTAGGTGATGTAGTGTAGGGTTGGAGTGTAGAGGTGGTAGGGTGAATGTAAGCGGATGATGATAGGTATGTAGGAGGGACGAGGCGTGGTAGGGTGATTGTAGTGGTAAACGTGAAATGTACCGGGTAGTGAATAGAGCGTAGAGGGAAACTGATAAGGGTTAGCTAAATGTAGGGTCGGATAGAGCGGTCAGCAACGATAAAACGTGTGTTTTCTAGGGTGATGTATGGTGAAGTAAGTGTAGCGGGTTTGAAAAGCGGGGGGCGCTTAGTCGTGGTTCAGGGAGCCACAGGGGCCGAGACACAAAGGATTAAGGGTTGATTTTGTTAAGGTTGGGTAGGGTGAATGTAGGTTGGGTAGGGATGTAGGGTAGGGTGATGTAGGGTGGGTAAGGGTGATGTAGGGTAGGGTGATGTAGGGTTGGGAGATAGACACCGGGTCTGACTGTATGGGCGGCTAGAGCAGTGAGTGTTATGGGGTTCGGGTAGCGCGCCTGCGGAAGGCTAGTGGGTGGAATGGTCTGAGGGGCGGGGTTAAGGGTGATATGGTAAGGTGGTTGGGAGCCAGGTAGAGGCGGGTGTAAATGTCAAAGGGGTAGGGTAAGGGTGAATGAGAGGGTTGGGTGACGTCAGAGGTGAATGTTAGGGTTGGTAGGGTGACTGTAGGCGTTGGTAGGCGGGCGCGGCCAACAATGGAAGGCACGGCGGGGGGCCACCTGTGATGAGGTGGGGTAGGGTGAATGAGTCCTGAGAGAATACAGGTGATGTTGGGTGGGTGTGTTGGGTTAGGGTGAATGTAGTGTGTGGGTAGGGTGATGTAGTGTTGGGTAGGGTGATGGAGGGTTGGGTAGGGTGATGTAGGGTGGGGGGTAGGGTGATGTAGGGTTGTGTAGGTTGATATTAGTGTCCAGAAGGTAAGACTGTTGAACAGCAATAGTTGATTGATTCCTCTAGAATAGCGGGAGACTCTTGATTGTCGTCATGCGAGTTAAAAAAGAGAGAGAAAGAAAAAGAAAGCAATTTCTGAAAGGTTTGGCAGTAGGTTTTATTCCGTCTCATGAATTTCCCTACTAGGTTAGCAAAGATACAGGTGAAGGTCATGGAGATGAATTTTAAACAACAAATCAGCATGCAGAAAGACGAGTAATCTAGTAAGAGATAACTCCAGCTATTACCCAGTTCCGTACGGACAAACATCAGTCTGCTGAGCTGAACGGCAGGAATGCAGTGGTACACAATTTGTTGCGTTTGTAAATGTTTAAAGTATCATCCAAATAGTGTAATAGTCTAGATCAGGGGTGTGAAACTATTTCCCCCCCCCCCCCGCGGCCCCCTTGGACCGCATTCGGTCTTCAGTGAGGTCGTGAGGGCCGTACTGACGACGAGTTATAGTTCGTCACCGTCAACATTTTGCAAAACATAGTCCTCTATCTTTGTTTTGCTTTTTGGACAGAGGACTATCTGGTTGCTTTTGGACAGAGGACTAATCTGTTGCTTTTGGACAGAGGACTATCTGTTGCTTTTGGACAGAGGACTATCTGTTGCTTTTGGACAAGAGCGAAGACGGATCTGTTGCTTTGCCAGAGGGAACATAATCTGTATGCTTGTTGTGACAGGAGGGAACTACTCTGTTGTGAGCTTCTGAGCAGCGAGGACCTTTTATCTGTTTGCTTTTGGACAGAGGACTATCTGTTGCTTTTGGACAGAGGACTATCTGTTGCTTTTGGACAGAGGAATAGTTTTTTCGATACTTCATGACTTGTCTAGCTTTAATTTCTGTGACCTATTCGAGAGCCGCACACCGTCAAGAAACGATGTAACTGTAGGTCGGCTTTCATCACTACACAGTTTCTATTTGGTTCAAGTCATTTTAAAGTATATTGAGTTCGTCACCCCCACCCAACAAAAAATATTTATATGGGCCGTATGTTTGACACCCCTGGTCTAGATAATACTGTTCTGTTGATACGAAATAAACACCTGAGAGCCAATATTGCAGCATGTAAAACCAATGGGTCCTGCTCTGACCTGAAGCTCCCTCCAGCTCCCTGTCGTTACCTGCTGCACCGCCACATCCAGCCACAATGGGGAGGGGGGGCGCCAGAGGGCAGTGTGACAGAACCCAAACTAACTCAAACTAAAAATGGCTTTTCAAACCAGGATTTAAAAAATCAAATGTAAGGCATTGTGACCTCACTGTGTCAGAAGGTCTGCACGTTTTCTAAATGAGAAACAATAATAATGATCAATAATTATCATAGTGCCGGAAAGCAGCAGGTTATTTAAAACTTTAATTGACAGAGAACTACCTTTCTCTCCCCAGCCTTAGCTGAATGGGCTGAGGGAGGGCAGAGTTTTGTTTCTTTAAAGTATGAATAAACTCAAGCCAATGACTGGGACTGATTGGGAAACGACTGTTGTTGTGCAAACCTGGCAGAGCACCTAAAAGGTGTTTCCATCCTGTCTCTAGATACTTCATCTGTCTATCGGACATAATATAACCTAATTACAGAGGACAACCAGGTACACCACGAAACTAGGCTCACCCTCTGAGGTGCACACGCAGCATGCAGACATCTCTGATGAAAAACTGATCCGTCTCGGCCAAAACACTCTCTTCTTTCAAAATGATATGGTTATCGTTGTGTTGTGTTTCACTGTGCCAAAAACTCAAGCATCATTTCACTTGACCGGTTCATGACCAGTTACCAAATGTAACACAACCATTCACTTTTCAATAACATGCAACCAAACAAGCGATCATGCTCAGTCAATGTCGTGTTGAATCCCACGCCCCCCCCAAACAACAACATCCAATACAACTTCTCACATGGACCATCTCCACTGTCAGCTTTCTTTGCGTGCTACAGTACAAGTCCTTTATTTAAATCCAAAACAATCTCCAAAAGAGCAAGTCAAGTAGTTAAGTTAAAATGTCAAGTGTGAAGCGTGCAGAAAAAGTGTAGAGACAAAAAACAAGGAACCACACACTATAAAGCTAAGGAGGGTGGGCCTTACAGGCTGCAGGCCGGTCTATGAAGCTAAGGAGGGTGGGCCTTACAGGCTGCAGGCCGGTCTGGGACCATGTGGGCCTAGGACTCTTTCTCAATACATCTTTCCTTGATTCCTTGCATCCCGTCTCCTCAACCTCCTGTCTCCTCGCCTCCTTCTCAAAACAAAACAATTGGAGAAGAAGAGGAGAGACCTTGGGACCTTCTCATCCAATGTGATTGGAGGAGATAGGATGCAAGGAATCATCAATAGACAAATTGAGATAGATCTTTACCTCAGTTTGCTTCAGGGGAGACGAGCAGCACTGCTAGGTGCTAGTGGACTCCAGTATGTGTCTGTCTGTCTGTTTGTCAGAGAGCTGTACTCACTGTTTCTGCAGGAGGTTCTGCTGCTGCTGCCTGTATGACTCGACAGTGTGCTGAGGCAGAAACTGCATGAGTTCCAGTGACTCTTTGATTTTTACCAAAATCTCATAAATTTCACGGCCTTTAATCTACAGAGGGAGAGAGAGAGGGGTTGGTTAGCAGCTGGAACATACCACAAGATTAATATATTGTATATGATGTATACAATATAATGTATACATAGAGTGTATCAGGGTTGGTTTTGCCAGTTATGGACAGAGGACCTTTATTCTGAAGGTCAGACTCTTATTTTGAAACACTCCCCTAATTATTATTATTATTATTATTTTTTAATTCATTAACCTTTTATTTAACTAGGCAAGTCAGTTAAAAACAAATTATTTACAATGACGGCCTACCAAAACGCAAACAGGAATACAGGACAAAACACACTCATATTTTCTTTCTTCACGTATCCAACAAGACTGTTCTATGTTAATTGTTGTTGTAATTCTATTTCTATAGAATAGACTGTACTAACATCATCATGGGGTCAGTTAATTCCCTGGGGGAAAACCCAGGTAAAAGAACAGAGGACCGTAGACATAAAGATATTATATTATCTATGGTGTGGACAGACTGGACACTTACAGGCAGACAAAACACTTCCTCATCAGTGGATCTTCTCTTCTTGACGGAGGACATCTGGATTCCATGGGGGGCCTGGCGGAAGGCTGGAGAGGTGAAGAAAGGGAGGAGAGGAGGACAGAGGGAGGACGGAGGGAGGACAGAGGGAGGAGAGGAGGAGTGGAGGGAACAGAGGAGGACGGAGGGAGGGAACAGAGGAGGACGGGGGGAGGAGAGGAGGGAAGAGGATGGAGGACAGAGGGAGGAATGGAGGACGGAGGGAACAGAGGAGGACGAAGGGAGGGAGAGGAGGACGCAGGGAGGGAGGAGAGGAGGACGGAGAGAACAGAGGAGGACGGAGGCCTGGTCAGTACATGTAGCTAACTGGGCCGGTTACACCAGTTGGACATAACATTGTTTAGAACTCTACATCAGCAAGCATATAAGATGGAAAACGAGCACAGGGCAGGAAGAGACTACAACACAGGAGGAAAGAGACTACAACACAGGAGGAGAGAAACTACAACACAGGAGGAGAGAGAGGCTACAACGCAGGAGGAGAGAGACTACAACACAGGAGGAGAGAGAGGTGAGAAGATTGTGATTATATATATGATACAACATCAGAGTTGTTGCACTTACAACTTGTATAAGTCCTATCTCAGCTGAGTCAGCCACGTGTTCGGCTGAGACTGACTGTATGACTGAATGAATTTGCATATTGCAGTTCATTTAAAAATGTATGGAATCATGGGAATCACTGAATCATTGAAATCACTCCCTAAAACTGCACTAGCTAACAAACAGTGCAGAAAATATTCAAAATGCATTTTTTACACAATGTCTGTCACACACTGCTGACCACTGCATTACCAAACCCCCTGACCAAATGCGACCTTACATACCCATCACAAGAAGTTCAACATTTTAGTTTTCATTCCTCAATTCTTGCCACAGCTCAACCCTTCTCCTCTATGGTGTAATATCTCCTCCCGTTGTTAAAATCTCCTCTCTGTGTGTATATCTCCTCTCTGTTGTTAATCTCCGCTCTGTGTTGTAATAATCTCATCATCTGTGGTTAATATCTTCCTCTCTGTGTGTTAATAATCACCCTCTGTTTTAAATCTCCTCTCTGTGTGTAATATCTCCTCTCTGTGGTTAATATCTCCTCTCTGTGTGTTAAATCTCCTCTCTTTTTAATATCACCTCTCTGTGTTAATATCCCTCAGATGGTTAATGTCTCCTTCTCTGGTGTGTAATGTCTCCGTCTTGTGTGTTTTAATATCTCCTCCCTGTTGTTAATATCTCCTCTCTGTGTGTTAATCTCCTCTCGTCTCCTCTGCGTCGGAATATCTCCTCTCTGTGTTAATATCGCCTTCTCTGTTTAATATCTCCTCCTGTGTTAATATCTCCTCCTAGTTTATATCTCCTCTCTGTGGTTAATATCCCTCTCTGTGTAATCTCTCCTCTCTGTTGTATATCTCCTCTCTGTGTAGTTAATATCTCTCTCTTTAATAACCTCCTCTCTGGTGTTAAATATCTCCTCTCTGTGTAATACCTCCTCTCGTGTGTTAATATCTCCTCTTTTTCTTTTGGTTGTTAATCATCTCCTCTCTGTGGTATATCTCCTTTCCCCCCCCCCTTTTTTCTGTTTTTTTAATATCTCCTCTCTGTGTTAATATCTCTCTCGGTGTTAATATCTCCTCTCGTGTGAATATCTCCTCTCTGTGTGTTAATATCTCCTTCTGGAAATCTCCCTCTCTGTGTTTAATATCTCCTCTCTGTGTAATATCTCCTCTCGTTTAATACTCCTCCGTGTAATATCTCCTCTCTTGTTAAATCTCCCCTCTGTGTTAAATCTCCTCTCGTCGTGTTAAATCGCCTCTCTGTGTGTTAATATCTCCTCTCTGTGTGTAATATCCTCTCTGTTTGTAAAACTCCTCTCTGTGGTAAAGTCTCCTTCCTGTGTTAATATCTCCTCTCGTGTGTTAATATCTCTTCTCTGGGTAATATCTCCTCTCTGTTGTTAAATATCTCCCTCTCTCGGTTTAAACGCCTCTCTGTGTTAATATCTCCTCTCGTGTTAATTATCTCCTCTCTTGGAAGTCTCCTCCCTGGTGTACATATCACCTCTCTCTCTCTCGTGTGTTAATATTCCTCTCTGTTGTAAATCTCCTCTCTGGTTAATATTCCTCTCGTGTGGTTAATATCCCTCTCTGTGTGTTATAATCCCCCCTTGTGTTAATATCCTCTCTGTTTAAATCCCTCAGTGTTAATATCCATCCCTGTGTTAATTTTCCTCTCTGTTATAAACCTCCTCTCTGTGTTTTAAATCTCCTCTCTGTTTAATACTCTCCTCTCTGTTTAATATCTCCTCTGCTGTGTTAAATTTCCTCTCTGTGTTTAATATTCCAAGTCCCCTGAGTTTTTATCATAAATTCTGTTGGTATTGTCCCCTCGTCCAGGTGGTCACAGAGTTCACCACCATCTCTACAACTTCATGTGTAACTCCAGCTGTCTGGAGCATGAACCGACGCCCCATACATCATTCATCGTCACCCTGGGAAACCAGAGAGTAAGACATTCAGTCAATTACGACTTTATATTGCTCCCCTCAGATCATTCAACATCTGCACAGACAACAGAGAAAGCATCCCAAACAACAAAAACAGAGTATCATCAGTCCAATCTGTATGTGTTTCATCCAAACAGATGCTAGCACCACAAATCAGAGCCATACAGAAATAGACTGATCTGAACCACTAATGTCTGAGCCATATAGACTATCTGGCCAGGCTAATGTCTAGCCAATAGAAATAGGACTATCTGGCCAGGCTAATGGTTAGCCAATAGAATATAACTAATCTGGGCCAGCTAATGGTCTAGCATAGTAGATATAGACTGATCTGGCCAGGCTAATGTCGGCCATATAAATATAGACTGATCTGCGGCCAGGCTAATGGTCAGAGCTATATAAGAATATAGACGATCTGGCCAGCTAATGTTCTGACCATATTATGACATAGACTGACCAGGTTCTGAATCCAGGTGAAATTATGATCCCTTATTGATGCACTTGTTAATCCACTTTCATCAGTGTAGATGAAGAAACGTTTAAAGAAGATTTTAAGCCTTAACATGATTCGTGTATGTGGCCATTCAGAGGTGAATGGAAGGAAGGAAGGTAGTAGGGTGCCAGTTCACGTTAGTGTCAAAACTGCAACGCTGCGGTGTCACGCTCAACAGTTATCCTTGTGTACAAGAATGTCCACACCCAACGGACATCCAGCCAACTGACACAAACTGTAGCAGCATGGGTCAACATGGCCAGCATCCCTGTGGAACACTTTCAAAACAGAGAACCTTGCTCTGACAATTGACCTTCTGAGGGGCAAAAGGAATTTTATTTTATTTAACCTTATTTAAATAGGAAGTCAGTTAAATTAAGCACAAATTCTATTACGATGACGACACCCCCGGCCAAACCCTAAACGACGCGACAAATTGGCACCGCCCTATGACTCCCAAGCACAGGCCGGTTGGATACAGCCTGGAAGGAACCAATTAGACAGTTCCAAGTTTAGTACATCAGTTAAATAAATATATTATATATTTAGCCCACTCGTCTCCGGCTCTAACTGTTGGTATCATAGCCCTCCCTATAGATCGGTAAATCAATGTTACGGATGTCTCTCCGACTCGCAGAGGTCAAGGTGCTGGTCGTCGTCTGGCTGAATGACCAGATCTGTGCGATGTCCCTGTACCGTGACCTGCAAGCCGGAAGCGGAGACAGCATCCCAAGCAGCATGTATACTACGGAACAAAGGACCAGGTATGAACGTAATGCAGCACCCGAAGAGTAGGCTGGAGCTTGAAGTTGAAGACTGTCTGACCGTGGCTGCTCGTCTCGCATCTATATCTAACTCTCCTCTGTTCGCTCACACAAACTACTTGTATGCTGCCGTGCCCCTTCAGTGTCTCTCCTTCTCCGTTGCCCCTGTATGCGCTCTCCCCTGCCCTGTGCTGTATCTCTCTCCTCCTTCCCTTTGTGATAGTCTCTCTCCTCCGCCCTGTGCTGTAGGCTCCTCCTCCTGCCCATGTGTTGTAGTCTCTACGTCACCCTCGCTAGTTCGTAGTTCTCTCCTCCTACCTCTCCTTTTGCTGTCCAAGGCCTTCTCTCCCTGCCCTGTGCGTAGCTCTCTCCTCCTCCCTGTGCTTAGTCCATCCCTGCCATCCTGGGCAGCCAATGTCCCTCATACTGCCCAGTGTCTGTAAATCTCTCTCACATTCACATGACCCCATGCGTAGACAACTCTCTCCTCCTCCCTGTGCTGTAGTCTCTGCTCCTCTCGCCCCTTGCTTAGTCTCTTCCTCCTGCCCGTTGGGCAATTAGTCTCTCTCCTCCTGTCCGGCTGTAGGCTCTCTCCTCCTTGCGTAGCTCCCTCTCCTGCCTGTCTAGCTCTCTACCTCCTGCCGGCTGTTAGGCTCTCTCCTCACTGCCCTGGCTAGCTCTTCCTTCCTGTCCATAGTCCTCTATCCTGCCTGCTAGCTCTCCTCCCGCCTTGCTGATAGGCTACTCCCTACCTGCCCTGTGCTAGGTGCCTCCCTCTCCTCTGCGCTGTCAACCTGGTCCTTGATGTCCTCCTCCTAAAGCCCTTCGCCTCTCACTCCCTCCCCTGTGTCGTAGCCCTTCCGTCGTGTTCTTCCCTGCCCTGTGCTGTACCTCTCTCCTCCTGCCCTGGCTGTAGGCTCTTTACCTCTCTGCACCGGTCGTATGATCTCCCTCCTCCTGCCCTGTAGCTCGAGGCTCTCATCCTCCTGCCCGGTGCTCGTTAGCCTCTCTCTCCTCACTCGCCACTGTGCTGCTAGGTCTTTCCTCCTCTCTGTTTGTAGCTCTCTCTCCATCCTGCGTTTAGCTCTCTCCTCCTGTGTGTCATAGTCTCTCTCCATCCTGTCGATGTAATCTCTCTCCTCCTGCCGTTGATCAGTTCCTCTCCTAGTCCTCCTACCAATGCGTGTAGTCTCCTTCTCCCTCCTGCGTGTAGTCCTTCATGTAGCTGTAAGCTCATACCATCCCCTGCGTGTAGTTTCCTCCTCCTGCGGTTTAGTCTCCTCTCTCCTGTTGAGTGTTAGTCTCTCTCCTCCTTGGTGTAGTCTCTCTCCTCTGCCGGTCGCCCTTACTCTCTCCCCACTTTATTAGTCTCTCACTCCTCTGCTCTTAAGTCTCTCTTCCTGCGGTGTAGTTC